>NC_056726.1:1135819681-1136102181 GCF_019279795.1 Protopterus annectens | reverse complement strand
AGAATGGGAGCTGTTGGTAAAAGACCCAGCACTAGATTCCACTGCTGCGGAAACAGTCCTTAGAATGGCTTCAGCCCTGCAGGGATTTGCAGTTAATCCTATGATAAAGATTCCATAGCAATAGATAGGTTTAGGAATTGTGTTTACACATCTTCCATATGCTCTTTGAGGGCCAAGAAATATATGTCACTCACAAATAAGTTTCAGTGACTGTATGATAACATGCAGCAGTTACTTGACTTGTTGCAAGATGGTCCTTTAAAACAGATGATGCTATCCAGATTAGCAGCTATAATCTCAATATTAATTTTCAAAATGGGATTAGGGTATAACTGAGACAATATTTCTGCATAACATCACAACCATTATTAGGTTCTGCTTGAGCTGCTGTTAGCCACCAGCCTTGACTTGCAGTGATGTGCCATCCTTGACTTTACTGATTTTGTGGAAAATGCTAAAGTGACCTTTTTGAACTCATCCTTTTAGGCTCTAGTCCTTTTAGTCTGAAGTTAAAGCCTACCTGAATAACAGGGAGAAGGATGTTAAAACCTTTTCATCTTGGTGTGAAATTTCAGTCTATAATATCTACTTTCTTGATGCAATAGTTGAAGCCACTTGTGACCACCAGCGAAAGATTCAGAGGTGTGGCTGGAGCAAGAGTTATCACTGTAACTACTCACCCTCCAAGTGGTAGGAATAGTTAGCAGAAGAACTATAGCCCTCTGGCAGGGGTAGCAGTATTCCTGAGGCCTTACCTAACTGTCCCACAATGGAGGCCATTGGGAGCCATCTGTTCCTCTGTGTTCTTGCCTGGTTGGTCAACACACAGGAAACATGAATAAGGACATTGATATCTAAAGGTCATAAATTGCCATTCTATACTGTCCACTGCCCCAAACCTTAATCTGCCCTAATGTTTCAAACTAATCAACAAAGTAAATCAAGAAAAGTGATCTTGAATCTTCTTGAAAAAAGGTCATTAAATAGATCCTGTTGGAGTAGAAAGGTATAGTTTACTACACCATGTTCTTTTGGTATCAAAGAAAACAGAGACCCTTAGGAATATCCTGGATTTTAGTAGCCTAAATCATTTAATTAACTAAAAAAGCTAGTTGTCCAGAAGGTCAGCATGTAAAACCAAAACCAGAATTTATGCCTTTTTATCTAGATTGATTACTGATGATTAAAACTTTTGGTGGAAGCCGACAGCCTCAGTAAAATTTTATTGATAGGGGGATATCCATTGGATTTTTAATGAAACTATGGAAGGAAGTGAGTGAAGTGAGCTACATCCATTTCTTCTGATTTTAGGAAATGACCTTAAACTATTTGAGAAGCTCTACACAGGTCAGACTTTAGACAAATGTAAAGCTATGGTTATTCCCCATTGTAGGGATACTATAGCAATTAGGGATATTATTAAGAGAAACTGGTAATTGTCATTTACTTCTGATCTTAAAAAGTAAATTGGAGGATGAACCAAAAATTTATGTATAGTAGGGCAAAAAAAATATTAACTCAATTCTTGAAACTGATAGAAGGAAGAAGTAAGGAACAAAAGAAAAAAAAACATGTTAAAAGAATATCTAAATGTGGACATTGCAAATAATTTAAGTATATAAATGATGGCCTCAATATAACTCTCCATGGATACTGTAGTTATTGTTTGCAATGGACTGTGCAGTTGCAAGATGAGAGAGGTAAGTGTGCCTCATTTCCTGCCTCACATGTAAAGGATTTTATGTTGGAAAAACAGAAATGTTATTAAACAATTGGATTTATGAACACTGCTGTCATAGCAAGCAATATAACATTAAACATTGCATACAGTCATTGAGTTTTAAAAGATTTCTGTTTTTCATCTTGGAAAAAAGTGAACAAGGATAACAGAGCATGAGCATGGGAGAGTAGGTTAGACTATCTCAAACTTGTCTGGCAACTTAGATTTAATTCTGCTGAAAAACTTTGATTGATTGACCATATTTCACATACTCACAAGAAACCCTTATTCTTGGGGACTTCAACCTAGATTGGTTCACCTGTATATCAGAATCACCAAGTAATCTAATAAATCTCCATGGCTACCAGCAGCTAGTCCAAATTCCAACTAGATGTGATAAACAATCTAAAAGGGAATCCATCCTTGATTGGGTCCTAACTAACAAACTCACATTGTACCCTCACACAGGCAGTCTCCCAGATACCTTAAGTGACCACAACATAATATACTTTATACGTAGTAGAACAAGCATATGCAAAACCACTAACTATATATCCACTAGAAATACAACAAAAATGATCTCCTGAGGTCCTCAACACTTTACTCTGTAACTGTGACTGGACCCCCATAAAAACCCTCCCACTTGACCAGGCTGCAGCATATTTCAACAAAACATTTCTACAACACCTAGACACTGTCGCTCCATTGCGCAAAATCACAGTTAGAATCTCTACAACCCCTGGCTCAGTAAAGAAACCAAACAAATCCTCAAGTCCAGAGACACTGCCTGGCTTTACTATCAAAAAAACAAAGAAACACAAAACCTAACTAAGTACCAAGAACTGCACAACCGTGCAAAAAAATGCATTAGGCTGGACAAAAAAATCATACTACACAACATTACAAACTAAATACCAATACAACCCGCAAAAATTTTGGAAAAATGTAAACCAGCTACTAAAATCCACCCAAAAGGCTACCCCCAAACCAACCACCCTGACACTAAAGTTCCCATCGAAACACAATTCAACTCCCACTTTGTGAACTCAATTCTATCCTTAGTATCACAGGACAGTTCCTTCCTCACTATCCCCCCCAACACAAATAACACTAATACAAGCTTTACCCTCAAAACAGTTTCCACCACTTCAATCAAAAGCATGCTCTCCAAACTAAAAACCTCATCAACAGCAGCCGACCTACTCCCCAGCTATTTCTTGAAACTCACAGCAGATGCTATTGCTATCCCAGTCTCCAATCTCATAAACAGATCAGTTGTTGAAAACTATGTGCCCAAACTCTAGAAAATATCCTATGTTACACCCATACATAAAAGCAGGACCTCCACTGAACTTAATAACTACAGACCCATTGATTTACTCTCCTCCCTGGCCAAAATCCTAGAAAAATGCATCCATACCCAGATGCTAAACTATCTCCTAGACAGCTACATCCTGTCACCTACTCAGCATGGTTTCAGACCTGCCCATAGTACCACTACAGCCCTCCTCTGCTTCACAGACACAGTAAACAGTCTCAAAAATGAAGGCCTACAAGTGTCAACTCTTTTTTTGGATATGTCCAAAGCATTTGACACAGTCTCACACCAAATCCTGCTAAACAAACTAAACCAATATCATCTATCAAATTCCACTCTTACCTGGTTCCAAAGTTACTTAACTGACAGGTACCAAGCTGTGAAATGGGAAAATTCTGTCTCTCAGAAACATTAAACAGCTCAAGAAGCCAAACCTCAAAATTCTTCAGAAAACACCACAAGAAATTCAAAGGAACACACAGAAGTGGCTTTAGTCCATCTTTATTCAATCCGTCCTGGTACCTCAGCTATTCGCCTTCAATGGGACATACTATAACATTTTCAGTATTCTTTTATATATGCATCAATCAATTAATTGTAATATAGACCCTATAGCTCTAGTGAACTACAAATTGCAAGGTGAAATTTGTTTTTCCTTATCTGGATGACTGTCTTGACTAGCTCCAAACCATTCCTTAATGAACATGCTAATCACTGCTTAGGAGTACCTGATCAGTCTGTTTCACTCACTAGTGAATGCAGTTCACACTGCAAAATTTGAGATGGAGCCTTCTCAGTTACTCATATTCACAGGATTTAATCTGAACATGATTTCACACCTAATATTTGCTTTCAGATAGGTTCTTACTACTTTAGAAGCTGGTCTTTCATACCGTTCAAATACCATTTGTCACAGATCATCTTTTCCCAGGAACCTTAGGTTTGATGTTCCCAGCAATTACAATGGTAGCCTTTGCAAAATGTTATATGAGCGTACAGATATTTTCAAATATAATAGATGCAAATTTCATATCCATTTTGTCTATAGATAAAAGCATACAAAGCGTGCAAGACTCATTTGAAACTGTGGCTGCAGATGCCAAACATGGCTGTGAGTAAATTTCAAATTGTGGTGGTCACAACGGGCATCTCTGTGCAAGGATGTGGGGGACACTGTCAAGATCAGATTGTTTAAAAATATCTGGTTATACTCAGATGCCAGGCTGTTTATCAATGTTCTGGAGATGCCAACAACTTTCTTACACTCCAAGCCATCTAGAACTCTCTATCTCTGTATCTAATAGCCATCAATGCTAACAACAAGGCAGTAGTCTGATATAGCAGAAAGCAAGGGGTGGTAATTTACTCCTGCCTCCTGAACTGATAACCACTAAATGTTAGAAATGAGCTATGCAAACTAAACTCTTCCTATTAAAAAAAACTGCATTCCAGGAGAAGCCAACCTATTGATTTACATGTTCAGTCAATACCTTCTGATGCACCACAAAGTATCCATCAACCCATTAATAGCAATGAAGTTGTTCCTTCACTGTGGCAAGCTATTCTATAATGCTTTTGCCATCCCAACCTATGACAAGTGTCAATAACTTTGTCACTCAAGCCTTTTTAAAAAATGCCTCATGGATGTTTTCATCCAGAAATGGCACCCGGAACTCTCCTGTGCTATCCCCATTTCTCTGATGTCAGGGCTCATCCAAAAAGAAAAACATGTTAAGTCCAGAGCCATTCTCATAGCCCATGTTGGCTTCAGCAAGTCTAGTTCCACTTTTTAAAGCTTTACAAGTAGTAGAAACCTCATCATCTACGGTCCTTCAGAATCTTGCTATCACCTTTGTTTGGCAAACCCTAGTCAGATCTCTGCTGCTGCATCTAAATCATAGAGGTTGTTTAATTCCATCAGTGGCCAGAGATACTGCCTACCCATCCAGGTTAGTTCAGATTTTCATATCTGGACAACATCCCGATGCTATGAAAAGCTATAAGAGTGAATGGACATATTTTACTGTTGGTACTTTTCATAGGAACTGGGACCATGTACTGATTATATCATCTCAATTTTAGATTATCTATTACCAACTTTGACAAATGGTTTGACATTTTTTATAAAAGTACACTTAGCTGCTATGTCTAATTTGCGCCAGTGTCCACATTCCATATCCTTAGCATTAAGGCCTTTTTTATAAATTACCTTTCATTTCAGATCTTCTTTAATGGCCCATTTTCTACCATGGGATTTGTATTTTCTGCTGAACAAATGGTGCATCCCCTTTTGAACCAGCAGCTTCTTCCATATGGCTGCATATTTTATTCTGGCAAACTACTTCTTCATGGCAATTACTTCACTTAGAAAAGTTTCAGATTTGCAAGTTTTATGAGTGCCCCCTGCTTGCCTAGCGTTTCATAAAGATAAGAGTGTTTCATTCATGTCTAATGTAGTTTCTGAGTCTAACCTGAATCAGTAAACAACCTTACTGGTCTTTATCCATAGATTAACAGAAGAGAGTAACGATTCCATTGTACACATCTTCATAGACAGGTCTAGTGATATATAGACAGAACTAAATTATTCAGAAAATACCTTCAGTTGTTTACATTATTTTCTAGAGAAACATGCTTGTAAAATATCTAAAATACACCCTAGCTAAGTGATTGAATGACTGCATTAAATTTTGCTATAATAAGCATGGTAAGCTTTTACCTTCTGAACCAAGGGTTAAGTAAACCAGAGCAGTGCCTGCCTGTCAGGCATTTTTAAGACAAAATATAGCCAGGATTATATTTATGAGAAAAGCTACTTGATGTTTACTGAATGCTTTTGTGAGACACTAAATGTAGAGCATGACAGACTGAAACAGATTTTTCAGGGAATCCTCTGGCGCCACATTATGCAAAGGTGTGTTTCATTGAGGAAGGCCATCCAGAAACATAATTCTGGGACTCTGCCCTGGTGTAACAATGAGAGATGTAACTATATCATGAAACTAGAATCAGTCCTCTCACATAACAGTAAGCAAGAGATCAAACAGGTTGTCAGCACACACAGTCAGCACACACAGTCAGCACACACACCTCTCCATTCACACAAGTTAAAGTCAAGATGCATAAACCCACATATGCAGAGGTAGTCACTAAGAGCCTACCAAAAGACCAGAGACCTCCCAACTGCAAACAACCTACACATACTGGTACACAAACACAATCCACCACTACACATAACACACATATCAGTGACTCAACAATTAAGCCCCTAAGGCAAAACATGGCAAACCCTAAAGTCTTAATCATAGGCAACTCAATAGTGAGACACCCAGATGTCCCCCTCAACAGGTTGGACAAGGAGAAGGTCACAGTCATCAGCCTGTCAGGTGCCAGGATCTGTCAAATCATGCATAAATTCAAGTCATTCAGCAACAGTTACCATTATGACTCTGTCACAGTAAATGTTGGAGGGAATGACTTGAGACATACTGCTATGGACAATATGAAGAGACATGACTGAACTCTCATATTATATGTCCCAGGCAAGTATTTCCTTAGCCCTAAGCAGCATTCTACATTTATCTAGGATGATACCACAATGCAGACAAAAAATGATTGATTTCAATAATTGGCTTACCTTCTGGTGTCACTCTAGGGGGATCCAGAATCTGACAGCCTGGGAAAACATGGTCGACAGACTACACTGCTTTGCCAGAAATGGCCTTTTACTGTCTCCTCAAGGCTTTTGGATACTAGCAAAGATGTTTGCCTCCCTCATAGTGCCCTTTTTAGGCAGTCAAAACAACAAAACTTCTGATGTAAAGAAATCCACTACAGACAAACTCAAGGTTATGCTGCTTAATGCTAGGATCCTAAACAAATCTGTCAGCTAACAGGCTGGCAATTTCCTAAGGTTCAGTGTGAGTGGTACCATTCACTATAAGCAATGTTAACCTGCATTCCCTGGAAGCACTCCACACCTAGGAAGATGCTGACATCTGTGCAGTCACTGAAATTCGGTTCAAAGCAGCAGAGATTATCTAGGCCATACAAGGCTACAATGCCGGTCACACATTCAGACCTCAAAACGAGCATGAAATAATCAAAGGTGGTGGTGCATCCATGTTCATTAAATCCAAATATACCTCGAGACTGGTAAAACAGCATGACTCTTGAGCTACTCCAGGTCCAAATAACTATAGGCAAAAATACCCCCCCATATCATCGCTAGCTACACGTCCCCATTATGAGCCAGGAGAAGCACACTGCCTACCTTGGCTAGCTAGATTTGCTCAGTATACAGCCAAATGCCTTGGTTATAGGAGATTTCAACTATCTTTCCATCGACTGGGCAACTTACATGAGCACAAACACACTTGTTTTAAGGTTCCTGGATTTTGTTAATTCAAATGCCTTGAAACATTTGGTCTGCACCCCCAAAGGAGATCAAATGTCCTAAACTTAGTGCTCACCAACATGGGGGAGTCACTGCACTACCCGCTGTGTGCTGTCCTCCCATGTAAAGTCAGACCATAAATCAGTGTAGTCTGAAGTAAGGATCAGACCTGACATCCTAACAGAAGGAAAAAAAAACTGAAAAAAAATTTTCAAAGCAAACTATAGCCTACTAAGTGATGGTATAAAAAGTTTCAAAGCCCCTGCTAAGACAGTCAATAGTGACTCCAATGCAGAAGAGTACACAAATGCCTTATACAGCCACTTAAACAAATGTATTGACTCAACTGTACCTGACAGGACTAAAACCAGCTCCTCCCAAAAAAAAAACAAACCACCTTGGTGGACTGTAAGTATAAATAAGTTATATAACAAAAGAAAGAAACTGAAATCTAACAACAAAAGACAACTTACTCAACAGAGGAAGAATACTCTCCACAGCTTAAACAAACAAATCAGATGTCTTGTAAAGATCTGTAAGCCTAGTTATGAGACTAAATTAGCACCCCTAGCAAAAGACAACCATAAGGCATTCTTTAGATATGCAAAAAACCTAAGAGGGAATGCCCAGCTGTGTGCAGAACTTATAGTGAATGGTACCACTCACACTGAAACTGAGGAAATTGCCAAACTGCTAGCTGACAGATTTGGCAAAAACTTAACCCCCCCTATTCTCACCAACCATACCTCTAGCATTCGTGACACCAGTCCTCTACCAAACATGTCTAAAGAACAGGTCATACAAGCACTCTCCAAGGCCAAAAACATGGTCTCTATGGGGCCAGAACACATTTCAGGTTGCTTACTAAATAATATAAAACAAAAGACAGCTGAACCACTTGGCATTCTCTTTAACCATAGCCTGAGCACTGGCTTTGTTCCATCAGAGTGGAGAACAGCAACAGTAATCCCCTTGCACAAAGGGGGGGGGGGTCCATCAACCAACCCAGGAAACTATTGACCCATAAGCCTAACCAGCTTTATCTGGAAGGCAATGAAAATAATCATCATGGACCTTATCAACAAGGACACATGCAACCTTCAAACTCTTGACCCAACCCAGTTTGGTTTTGTCAAGGGTAGATCTTGCCTATTAAACCTGGGAGACTTTTTTGAAAATGTCACCAAAGCCCTGTATGAGGGCAAAGCAGTGAATACAACCCATCTTGATTTAGCCAAAGCTTTTGTCACAGTCCCCTAGTCAGGGATCATTGAGAAACTCTCCCAACTGAGAATTAACCCATATGCCACTAGATGTGTAGCCAACGGCTCACCAACAGAATGCACTGTAAAAACTGGAGAGTCCACCTCCACCAGCAGACTAATTACCAGTGGGGTACCACAGGGATCTGTGCTGGGCCCTCTACTGTTTGGAATCTATTTCTCTGAGGCCCAGGCAAAAGTGGATGGCCTGTGGCTTTCCAGGTTTGCAGATGACTGCAAACTGGGTGCAATCATTGAGTCCCCCAAAGGAGTAAACATATTACAGAAGGAGATAACTCAGACAAATAACTGGTGTCAAAATCACAGACTAAAACTAAATGCAAAAAAAATGTCTCATTATCCCCTTTGCCAAAGAAGTAGCCCCTGCAAACTATAATACAGATAGCACCTCTCTAATCTCAACCCCAGTGGTGTGAGACTTGGGAACACAGGTTTATAGCAATCTAAACTTCGATCACCATGTGTTCATAGTGGTAAGGACAGCCTTCTACATTGCACATCTTATAAATAAGGGCATCACATCCAAGATTAAGGAGATTATAACTTCGCTGTACTCAACACTTATCAGACCACTAACTGAGTACAATGTTCCCTTCTTTATGTATCTCATCAGATACCTGCAGCAACTGGAGACACCACAAAGGTTTCTAACCAAGAGAATCAAGGGCCTCCAAAATGTGACTTACATGAAAAGTCTGAAAGCCTTGTTACTGTACTGTGTATCATGCAGGCTGCTGAGAGGTGACCTATACCTGACCTACAGAGCAGTCTGTGACCCTGCCCTGATAGAAATGCTGCACATCTGCAAATCAAACTGGACAAGAGTCACTCACTCCAGGCATCTCAACCTAGCCTGTGACAGTAACACAACATGCTGTAGAGACAGATATATCTCCCACAGATTGTCACTCCTCTGGAATAAACACCCACTTCATGTGAGAACTCAGTAGAGCTCCTCAATGACCTTGTTAAGAACAACCTTGATAATTGGATGGGTGACCATAAATTCACCCCGGGAATGGCACCTATGTCCTTCATCAGAGTCTGCTTTTTAGTTGGTACTGACCACTGAATTGGTCTGCTAACAACAACCATCTAACTTCGGTCAATTAAGGTACACATTTCTTTTACATGGCTGGGCTTGTAAAGTCCCTAGGGGAATTAGCCTAGTAACCTCCTATGAACCTATGACAGATTTCGTCATACCAGATACAGTATTGAAGGAGTCACTACTTCTTCACCAAATATTTTCAAAAGACAGTGTATGTTGACTGGGATTCCCAGAGCTACCTGTTCCTTTATGGACATTGTAATCAGAGGCCAGGTTTCCATGAGGAAAAAGACCCAGGAGGATTAACCTAGTGCATGTTCTGCATATAGCAATGATGATTTTCCTCACACCAGAAAGAAATGCTATGTACTAAGTATCATGTTCTTCCTTCTTTGCTAACATACTTGCACAAACTTCTCACAGAGACGATCTGGATGAGTAGGACAATCCTAATTAACACGTTAGCTCACCTTGCTCTTCCTCTAGCTGACTCAGCATGCAGTTTTGTGATTGTATTTGTCTACTTTGCAACAGTATACTAGAAATATGAGTAGCAAAAATGTCAAGCAGAGCATTATGGGTACAGAGGAGAGGTATAGTAGCCTGGGGACATTTTAGATGAGAAGGTGCCTAATATCTGATGGCATTAGTCCAGCTGTTAATGACAATGGACCTACTCAACCAACTCTGTTGCTATGATACGAACTGACTACCCACCTAAGCACCATGTTCAGCCATAGTCTCACATCAGGCTTTGTGCTCACTGAATGGCACACAGCAACAGTTATCCCACTCTACAAAGGGGGAGCCACCACTGATCCCAGAAACTATCACCCTATTAGCCTGACAAGCCTGGTCTGTAAGGCTATGGAACGTATCATCACGGAACTCATAAACAAAGACATTGGTAACCTCCGACCTCTGGACCCCACCCAGTTCAAGTTTGGAAAAGACAGATCATGCCTCCTGAACCTGATCGACTTCTTTGAGGCAGTCACCAAAGGCGTAGATGAGGGTAAGGTGGTTCACACAGCCTATTTTGACCTCTCCAAGGCTTTCAACACCATCCCCCATTCTGGAATTATAGCTAAACTCACTAAACTAGGTATAAATCCCAACATCACAAGATGGGTTGCCAATTGGCTCACTGACAGAACCCACACTGAAAAAGTTGCAGACTACAAATCTGACTTCAAACCAGTGACAAGTGGAGTACCACAGGGTTCATTCCTGGGACCTCTCCTGTTTGGTATCTACTTCTCTGAAGTACAGGCTAACACAGAAGGCCTTTGGCTAATGAAGTTCACAGATGACTGCAAACTAGGATCCATA
The DNA here is from genome assembly GCF_019279795.1 of Protopterus annectens. Classification (NCBI taxonomy): domain Eukaryota; kingdom Metazoa; phylum Chordata; order Ceratodontiformes; family Protopteridae; genus Protopterus; species Protopterus annectens. The sequence continues at coordinate 1,136,091,081 of NC_056726.1, read as the reverse complement.
ATTGAGTCCCCAAATGATGTGGACATCCTACAAAAGGGTCTCACTGAGACAGATGCCTGGTGTTAGAGCCATGTCCTCAAGCTCAGTGCCAAAAAGTGCATTGTCATCCCCTTTGGTAAAAACTCTGTGCCCATGAACTACCACATAGGCAGCAGTCTACTTAACACAGAATGTGCGGTAAGAGACCTGGGGACCCAGGTGGACAGTAGTCTCTCCTTTGATAACACATCACCACAGTAGTCAGGAAATCCTTTGACATGGCACACCTCATCACAAAAGGGTTATCTAGGAAAAAAGAGGTAATTGTTCCCCTCTACACGACACTCATTAGACCCATTATAGAGTACAACGCCCCTTTCGGAATGTACCTCACAAGACATCTGCAGCAGCTGGAAAGGCCACAGAAGTACCTCACAAAGAGGATTACTGTCCTCAAACAGATGCTCTACACTGACCGTCTCAAAAACTCCAGCTTTACTCCGCAGCATATCACCTACGCCAAGGTGATCTCTGCTTAACATATAAAGCTATGTCAAATCCAGAGCTGTTGGACATGCCACATCTAAAGAAATCCCAATCCCTCCAAGCTACATGCTCTAGGGACCTAAACCATGTCACCACAATAAACGGGACATGCTGGAGGGATAGATTCCTGTCCCAGAGACTTCCCATACTCTGGAACAAGTTACCAATCTATGTCAAGCAAAGTTCCTCATTAGCACTCTTCAAGAAAATCTTGATAAGTGGATGGGAAATAGGAAATACATGCTGGGGATCACTTCTGTGGCTCTGCTTGACAGGAGCACAGGAAAATAACTTTATTGGGTGGCATAAGCCAGGAAACCTTGTTGGCTAGGTTTACTTATGCCCTTGGGCCGATAGCCTAGTACCTACCTATGAACCTATACATACACAACCCATATATTGGACTCATGGGATTTCCATGAGCAGAAAGTATGCTACACTACTTAAAATCAAAACTGCACTGACTAGAAACTAGGAGGGTTAATGAAATTAATCAGCCAAAGTGCCACTGACCTCATAGGAATAATCAGTACTATGTCTCTAGACTCCATATCTTCTCGGATGCCATGCAATATTGCAGGCATACCTATGCTGATCAGTTTTGCATCAGACTGTGCCCAGATGATAGACTGCTACATCTGCTGAGTCAATCAGTGTTCTACCACATGTCAGGGCAACTTTGACACTTATTTGTATCAGACACCCATGTGAGGCTGAACAGTCGTGGGTGTACCCACATCAGAAATGCACTAATCAGGTTCCATTGTCCCAAGGGGATCAATGCTGGTGTTCAGGACCAAGGTTGACCAATCCCATTGACTACACTAACCTCTCAGACTGTGCTGCCCCATGTTTTTCTGTTAACAAGGACACAAATTTATCCAATACTATGGTTGCATAACCACCCAAGATGGAGAGAGACAGTGCCACTATGTCACCAGACTGTAACTTAGGTATTGGAGTTTTCCCATCATTGACAGCCCTTGTTTGGGTGCCAGCATTAGCCTGTTGTCCTGTCCCAACCCCTGTAGCTCCCAATACAACAGTACTCTACCTGTGAACACACAACCACACAACAAAAGACACACCAGTTTGAGCCTGGGTACTAATGTCAACCCCCTGTGCATGTGCATATAGTCTGCAGGTGCCTGTGCAAAACACACCATACATTTCCATTCTACCTCTGCTTCAGTTCCTATACCAAAACATAGCCAGCATATTCTATGGTTAGTCTATAGTCTCCATGGGCAGTGTTGATGGACACAAGTATCCTCCCCATGGTACTAACCCTGGCAAAACAAAATGGCAATTAGTGCAGTGAGCTGTCACTGATCAACTTTCAGTGACCATGGTACAGGGTTTGATTCCTTCTACCTCTGTTTTCCTACTGTTGACTTTGAATGAGTCAGTTAAATAGACAGTGTTCTCATGCCCCCCCCCCCCAAAAAAAGGAAAATTGTCCTAGTAGGCTTACCCAGTCAGCAAATAAGTAAAATAAAAATAAATTTGATGCATCTCCTTGAGATGCATGGAAGTGGTCTATCATTAAGCCCATGATCCTGGTCAAGGTATCCCTCTGCAGTGACACAAAAAACTCCTTTTTCAGACTGCTGCTACCAGGTGACCTCTGCTTTGTTATGGAATGTGCTTTAGCCATAGTGCAAAGTAGTATGTTGATGATAAGTTCACACCATTACTGTAGTGTGTGACGGTAATACCCAGCAGCATTTATGTTATTGACCACTATCTGCTACTCCTCTTCCTGTAAAGGCTGGTCAGCAACTACTCTTCCTGACTGATGCTGTCTATGTGCCCCCCATGCTTATAGCAGAAAACATTTTTAGCGGGGCTGAAAGTTTCCTGCCTCTGCAGACCCCCTTCATCTTCCAAACATATAGAATCCTGGGAATTTGTGACATGGACTTGCATATTGCAGACTAATGGGGTTATTAAAATGATAACTACAGGCAGACAGATAAGATTGGTATACACATTTTACTGAAAGAGATAGCTGCGGGCTATGCCATACGATAGGTGCAGTAAAACATATGGGAATGTGTATAGTGGGTATGCACCACATATTAATATGAATGTTCCTCCCAAAAGTTACAGATATTATGTATGTAGAGTGAAGGTAATCATTTCTACCATATTCACATGGCTAGTCTTTTGTAATGTAAATTTCTTCTCAAGGGTTCACAACTGTAAAAAGGTATAGAGATACATACAGTTTACCACACACCTTTAGATACTGTATACATTCCCTGAGTTGACTGTAGAAACAGAAAGTGCAAACATTCGTCTTGATACTGTTGTCCAGATATCCAATATAGGTTCATAGGTAAATACTAAGCAATCATTCAGCAGACTATTACATGCCTTGCCAATAACCAGACAGTGAACAGAGGCAAGAATCAACCCTGTACCTTGTGTAACCATTATACCACCCCCCCCCCCAACTAATCTGCATGACATAGTATACTAAATAGTGGTGCACCTGTAAAACAGTACAGCTTTTCATGTGCTTCATAGGTAATTATTAGACATGCAGTCAAATCCCAATTGCCCCCAAAAATTGTCTGGTTAAATGACTTGCTCTTTGCCACACAGTAGGCAAACGAAGGCCAAATAAATCAAACTTTTACCACAAGATATAGCTCATTAATAGCTCAGAGCCTTAATCCTCTACATTAACTGCCAGACTTAATCTTCTGCTGTAATGTCCAGTGTTTGTGTGAACGTATGCAGATATTTGTCCAGAATGCAGGAATGTCTATGAATCCCTATATGTCACTGGTGCACAGCTGCAACTTAAAGTGCAGCTTGCTGCCTATGCTTACTCATTGACTGGCAGAGGACATGTGCTCATGACAGACATCTGCCTGAGTGAGTACACTCATCAAGCTAATCAACAGCTATGTTACACTATTTGTGATTCAAAAATCTTGTTGTGAGCATGATTCACAGATTACTGTCTTCATGACAATGAGTATATTTTCATTGGATATTTAGAAAAGTAAGACAATTTACCCTAGTTTATGCCAGCCTGATGTGTGAAGGAAAGAAATATTAAGCACAATTTCCTTCATGGCCAGTTTAGGGTATTATCTAATAGGCCCTGACATGGTGCCTTCACGAAAGCTGATGACCAGTATACCTTGCCTGATGTGCTGACTTCAGCCACATGCATTGGCAGAACAAGGGAGCAGTGCAGGCACTGTTATAATAACCCCACGGCCCAGGAGCCCTTATAATCTCTATGCTCCAGAAGCACAGGTTATGCAGTACTGCCACAGATTATATAGTCAGCGGACATGGCTGTATTTTGTTTTCAGAGTTGTCTCCAGTTTCTTGTTTTAAATTGTTTGGTAATTTCAGGAATTTGAAGCACCAGCTAACAAAATATGTGTAAGCTGCTGTGTAGATTTTTAATGTCAGAGGGAGGTGATGTTACCGATTTATGACACGTCACCTATAAGTTATGTGGGTATCTACAATGAGCTTTTTACATGGGAGTTTGTGATTTATAAGAAACATTTACTGTAAATATTGAAAAAGACATGAGAATTATGCTTCTTTATTGGAAACTGATAACGTTTGAAAAAACTGTGGGCATCAAGAGGGTCCCACAGTTTGGGTATGGGATGGAGTTATTGTCCCTTTATTGGATGGAGTTATGGTTCCTTTGTTGGATGGAGTTATTGTATAACATCTCACCATACCTGCATACTAATGGAGATTTCTCCTGTGGAACTGTGCCATTTTTATGTCATTATGTCCATGTATGCACTTGGGTCAACACTAATCTGTTGCTGTCCACTCAGTTAAGGAGATATATTTTTGGCACTGTACCTTCTGTTGGTTTGGCATCTTACCGTACATTTGCTGTAATGTCTTTAATGTATGCTTGCTCTGTTGGCATGCGTACACTGTGAGACCCTACAGGTCAATCTTAGTCTGTTCTATTTAGCAATATTGACCTCTGTTCTAAATTTATTCAGTCCATTGTCAGGATAGATTGACTTATGGCAGACTTCACAATGTGTCTCATTAATGTTGGCCTGGGTAGTAAATTTGTTCAACAGGCACCTCCACCATGGTCTTCCCTTGCTGAGGCAGCTGTTAAGAGTGTATTAGGGCTATGATTCTGGGACTGCCTCATCAGAGGCACAGGACCATCACCAGAAGGTAGTCTGTTATCACTGCCTGATGTGACTCTCCCAAGACTAGAGCAGATGTAGAAGATTGCAGTGGGGAAAGCAGTCGGCATATGTTTGGCCTATGGAAAGAGTATCCTGCATCAAATAGCATATTTGTTTGAAATAATCGGCACTATCACCAGGCCAGCAAGGGAGAGTTTGACTCATATCACAAGATACTTGGATCCATCAAATGATGGTGGAAGGTTGTAATGCCTCTATGTGATGAGGAGTAGATTCCTAGCTATCATAGATTCCCCCATGACACAAATATACAAAAGGGTGTAACACAGACAAATGACTAGTGACAAAGTCATGGATTAAGACTTAATGCTGTGAAATGCATTATAATGCTTTTAGGAAAAACTGCCATCCAGGCTAATAACTCCTTTGATACGTCACCCCTAAGAGTTGACTCAGTAGGGTAGGGATCTGGGAACACATGTATACAGTAATCTGGTCTTTGACCAACATGTGGCCAAGGTAGTAAGAAAATCATTCTAGGTCGCCCAACTTATAATTAAGGTCATGGCAACCATGTCCAAGGAAGTCACAGTGCCTGTATAAAAGCTTCCACACAAATGTTTTGCTAGATACACAAACATTTCAGATTGTAAAAACAAAAAAATTCAAAATATCTTTCTGTTGACAGATGTCTAAATCTGAACATTTTGCTGACTACTTATTTACGTAATTAACAATGGCCACTATTGAAAGCTCCTTTTAAATAATTTCTGATAAAATTATCTTTCTCAACATTTCATCTAGGATTGGGAGTTAGCATAATGCTTAAGGTGTTTACTTTATAGATAAGAGCTACAGGATTTGTTTCTCACCAATGGAAATTGTCTAGGCTTAAACAGCCAACAAGAGCAGCTTAGTTATTTTTGTAACATTCTGTCTGTATTCAATATTTGGTTTCAAACATTTCAAACAACATTGTCCATTATACTGTAATCAAACATTAAGCTATCTCAGAATGTAATATCTAATCTTCCCTCTTATTGTCAACAGTATACAATGATAAACTTCATTCTCAAATCCATATTGGGATAACTAATCTCATTTTTCCTGTGATTCTTTGTTGATCATATACTTCTAATTCCCCGTCTCATCTTCTGGATAACCCATATTTTTAAATTTCTTTGTCATGTTCTTAGCAAGAAATATTACGGCTCTCCAGTATTTCTAATAACACTCTCAGGCTATATTTCTGGGACATCGACATGTTTAGGCTGATTATTATTTTCATCAGGACTCCGTTATCTGAATATATTAGATATACTAAATGTCAGAAAATGTTGGTTTCTTCATAGTACTCTAGAATGTGAAACTAAGTCCCACATAATTCTCATTCCTGAAAGCCAGCAAGACACCATGTATCAAAGACGACTTATTGATAAGGATATACTTTGTCCTCCCATTTTGTCTCAAATCACTAGCGTAAGTGACTTATCTGTTTTTATCCATTTATATTTATTGATTGGTTGATTGATTGATGCTGTTAGTTAAACAGGTGCATGGGGTCGCACAAGACACTTTTCAGCCATTTACCAGGGTAAAGACAAACACAACATATGAATAACTCATTCATATTCTTTACGATTCCAGTAGATGAAGCAGAGTATGAACCAGCATCAATTCAAATGAAACCTTGACAACTGGATCGGAAATCATAAATTTACCTCCAGTCTGGCCCCCATGTCTCTTATGGACTAAGGCCATCCATAAGAAAAGTATTATCTGAATCCCCTTTACAAATTCCTTAGTTACCTTCCTACTAACATACCCCCCCCCATATAGACACCCATGATACTCTGGATTAAAATGTTTTTAGAGGTGCAGAACTAGGCTTGTAAAAGCCCAGCTGGTCATTAGCTTAGTAACAACCTATGAACCTGTATATTTACAATGAAGCTTAAATATATGTTATATAAATAAATAAATAGAGAAGGCTATGATTATCAGTGTGGATACATTTTTCATAAAATGTATTTTAATAAGACATATGAAAAAATGTGAAAAATGTGGAAAGTCTCAACAGATTCTCTCATTAGGACTTTGACGCATATGCATCCCTCTGTTAAGTCCATTCTCTAATATGCTAATTTTTCAAGTTAGTATGCAAATGCTGCTTGGCACAATGCCTGATATCATTTATATGTCAGTGAATTCATGTCTTAATCATACTAGGTCTGCTTGCTAATATACTTAGAGTAAGTGATTGTGTATCATTCTTAACGGTTCAGTTTACATACTTAACATAACCTTATGACTGGCATGCCTTAAAGCAATCCCAAGTTATGTTACATGTATTAAATTTGTATTACATACATACATACATACATACATACATACAAAAGGTTCAAGCACGGGCATTAATGCCCTTCTAGCTTGCCAATATGCCAAAACACTTGTTCCCATAGAAAGTGTCCAGGCTGTTCTTAAAAATATCTAAACTAGTACTTGCTTTAATGTAGTCTGGTAGTCTGTTCCAAGCATCCATTACTCTGTCAGAGAATCAATTAGTACACTTCTCATTCCTATATAATCTTCTACATAGGTTATCTGACGATTCTCTAGTACTTTTTGATAACCCCAAACATTCCCAGAGGTTGTTGTCCCTAAATGCCCTATATACCTGAATAAGATCACCTCTTAAATAGCTGTAAGAGACACTGTACAAGTTCAGATATTTTAGTCTTTCATAATAGCTTAGATTTTCACATTTATGGATGCCCTTGGTATATTTCCACTGTACCCTCTCCAGTTTATTCATGCTTGTTTTATTATAGGGTTTCCATATTGTTATTCCATACTCAAGTTTGGGTCTAATGTAACTAACAAACAATTACTTCATTATGTTTGATTTCCTAGACTTTATAAATCTTTTTATACAACCTATAGTTGAAGTTCTATAATTATCATTAGCCAATTGGTAGATATGATTAGAAAAACTCATAGCTGAATCTACCCTTATAGCCAGGTCCTTAAATGAGTCTAAAGTTTCAATCACTGTGTGCTGTATTAAATATTCACCTTTCAGTTTATGTCTCCCAAATCACATATGCTTAGTTTTTGATATATTTATCAACATATTATTCTGTATTATTGTGCTGTGCTTGGTGTGACATCTGGAAAGAGGAAGGAGGACACGGAGAACTGGTGGTGGAATGAGGGCGCACAGGAGAGTATACAGAGAAAGAGGTTGGCAAAGAAGAAGTGGGATTGCCAGAGAGATGAAGAAAGTAGACAAGAGTATAAGGAGATGAGGAGGATGAGAGAGGTGGTGAAGGCTAAGGATAAGGCGTATGAAGAGTTGTATGAAAGGTTGGACACTAAGGAGGAAGAAAAGGACCTGTACCGATTGGCTAGACAAAGGGACCGAGCAAGGAAAGATGTGCAGCAGGTAAGGGTGATAAAGGATAATGAGGGAAACATACTCACAAGTGAGGAGAGTGTGTTGAGCAGATGGAAAGAGTACTTTGAGGGGCTGATGAATGAAGAGAATGAGAGGGAGAGAAGGTTGGATGATGTGCGGATAGTGAATCATGAAGTGTAGTGGATTAGCAAGGAAGAAGTTAGGATAGCTATGAAGAGGATGAAGAATGGAAAGGTTGTTGGTCCAAATGACATACCTGGGGAAGCATGGAGGTGTTTAGGTGAAATGGCAGTGAATATTTTAACTAGATTGTTTAATGAAATCTTGGAAAGTGAGAGGATGCCTGGGGAATGGAGAAAAAGTGTTTTGGTATTGATTTTTAAGAATAAGGGTGATGTGCAGAGCTGTAGTAACTACAGAGGTATTAAATTGATCAGTCACAGCATGAAGTTATGAGAAAGAGTAGTGGAAGCTAGGTTAAGAAGGGAGGTAATGATTAGTGATCAGCAGTATGGTTTCATGCTAGGAAAGAGCACTACAGATGCAATGTTTGCTCTGAGAGTGTTGATGGAGAGGGTCAGAAGGAGTTGCATTGTGTCTTTGTGGACTTAGCGAAAGCATATAACAGGGTGCCTAGAGAGGAGTTGTGGTATTGTATGAGGAAGTCGGGAGTGTCACAGAAGTATGTAAGAGTGGTACAGGATATGTACGAGGGTAGTGTGACAGCGGTGAGGTCTGCGGTGGGAGTGACGGATGCGTTTAAGGTGGAGGTGGGATTACATCAAGGATCAGCTCTGAGCCCTTTCTTATTTGTAATGGTGATGGACAGGTTGAGAGACGAGATCAGACAGGAGTCCCTGTGGACTATGATGTTTGCAGATGACATTGTGATCTGTAGTGAGAGTAAGGAACAAGTGGAGGAGACCCTGGAGAGGTGGAGATATACTCTAGAGAAAAGAGGAATGAAGGTCAGCAGGACTAAGACAGAATATATGTGTGTGAATGAGAGGGAGGATAGAGGAATGGTGAGGTTGTAGGGAGTAGCTGTGGGGAAGGTGGATGAGTTTAAGTACTTGGGATCAACAGTTCAGAGTAATGGTGAGTGTGGAAGAGAGGTGAAGAAGAGAATACAGGCAGGATGGAGTGGGTGGAGAAGAGTGTCAGGAGTGATTTGTGACAGACGAGTACCAGTAAGAGTGAAAGGGAAGGTCTACAAGAGGGTAGTGGTACCAGCTATGTTATATGGGTTGTAGACAGTGGTGTTTACAAAAAGGCAGGAGTCAGAGCTTGATGTGGCAGGGTTGAAGATGTTAAGATTTGCACTGGGTATGACGAGGATGGACAGGATTACGAATAAGTATATTAGAGGGTCAGCCCAGGTTGGAAGGTTTGGAGACAAAGCCAGAGAGGTGAGATTGCATTGGTTTGGACATGTGCTGAGGAGGGATGCAGAGTATATTGGGAAAAAGTTGCCAAGGATGAAGCTGTCATTTAACAGGAAAAGAGGAAGGCCTAAGATAAGGTTTATGGATGCGGTGAGAGAGGACATGCAGGTGGTTGGTGTGACAGAGCACGATGCAAAGGACAGGAAGAAATGGAAACAGTTGATCCGCTGTGGCGACCCCTAACGGGAGCAGCCAAAAGAAGAAGAAGAAGATGATTCTCCTGTCTCCAAATGGTCAATTTAGGCAAATTATTTTGTAGACATGCCTTATCTGTAACACTTGTAATCAGTTTACCCAATTTCAGGTCGTCAGCATATAGAGTGTAGAACACCTCAGATGAAAAAGTAAGGTCTGAAAAATACAATCTAAACAAGTAAGGGCCTAGGACAGAGCCCTGTGGGACCCCTTGACTGTAACCAAGGATTTCACCTGTCCAGTTGGTGTGTGATACTTGCCATGTCTTATTTGTAAGCCATGCAGCTATCCATCTTATCAACAATACATCAATACCTAGTTGTACTAATTTATTGATCAGTGTTTTGTGTATGACCCTGTCAAATGCTGAAGTTAAATCTATATAAATCACATCACAGCACAATTTTTCATTCATAGGTGTTATAATATTGTTATAGAACATCATGTTACAGGTGGTAATAGATCTATTTTCAACATATGCATGCTGAGATATGGTTTCAAGTCCCAATTTATCCAGTTCTGACAATAACTTAACCGGTATTACCTTCTCCATTATTTTTCTGCAACATGTCCATATGATTCTGGGTTTGTCCTACTCCCCTTTACCGTAAAGACAGGTTTAATAAGTGCATGTCTCCAATCTTAAGGAATCTCCCCATATTTATATAACCTAGTGAATAATAGATATAACGGTAGTGTAAGTTCTTGCTGAAGTGTTCTCAGTTCATTGTTACTTATTCCGTCTCCTCCCTGTGCTTTGTTTGGATCCAGTTTGCACAGTTTTTTTCAATATAACCTAATTTAACATTTCTATTATACTATTGTATATATTTCATGTGTACTTAACACTACTTGTGAATTCTTTATAATGTTTCTTAATGTCATATTCTACATTACTTATTTAATTGCTGTATAATATTATTAGTGGACTTTTTCTTTCCCTAAACTCCACTGAAAAGGAATTACATGCACATAGATAAATAAATTAGTTGGTCTACACAGGTGCTGGATCAAAGACATTGCAAAGTACAGGTCATTACTAGGTTTTTAAGTAGCCACTATTGTATAACTCTAGAATTAATTTTATGTCAGGACTGTTCCTTTACCAAGCTCCACATGTAATACATATTTGAGACAGTTTTTCTCAGAAGCAAGGCTCTGCATTATTCTGCATTGATTATTCAGTGACAGAAAAAATGAAGAGATAGCCTTATCAATATTACTTGAACAAAATAAGATGTTTTTTGACCCCCCCCCCCCCCCATGCCTGATTACCACTGATTGCTGGAAACTTTTATTCATTGTCTGCCTACACAGTGACAGCCAATCATGACAAAACCATCATACAGGCAGCCTTCAGGTATTTTTTTCTATGTGAGCCTACCACACAGCACACTTCTCTTGAGTGGATAGGTGGAGAATGAGGCATGCATGGGGGTTGCAATGGAAATGTCCCCACCCTTACTTTGACATAGCCCACTCAACCTTGCCCTCTCCAACCAGCAAGCTGTCATGATTACTTTCCACATTCAGAAAGGCTGTCACCCATTTCTTATTCAAGAGTCCTGTGGATGCATGATTTGGGAAGAAGGCATATTGTCCCTCATGCAGCAGAAGCAAAATCACATGAGTTTAAATTGCATATACACTGAACATTGACCATTCCAATAACTTTATAATAGTACATGGTAAATTGATGCCTGTTACGGAAAATGCATTTGTCCTACTCAGAAAGTTGGAAAGCAGCACAAAAGAGGCATTTAGCAAATACTTATTGGCATCCAAGCTGTGCACTTTGATTAAAGTTTTGTATTACTAGCAATTTGTGCTTTACAAAACTCTAGCAACTTGATACATGGCAGCGAACAGTTTGCTATAGTTTAAAAGTAAAAAAATATATCTTTTTTTTAACTAAAACATGAGCACTGTAGTACTCCATGCAGCAAACTGCAGCAATTGTTTGCTGCATTTGTAGCAAGCAGTTTGCTACAGTTTAAAATAAGTGATTTTTTTTTTTTACTAAAATATGAGAAAGGCAGGTCAGAGGCAGACTACTGAAATAGGACATAAATGGCTGGGTCCGGAGGGGAGGAATGTATCATACATCTGGGCACCTGGTTGGTGTGCCATTAAAAAGAATGGACTTTTTTTTTTTTTTTTGCTCTTCAGGATTGAGTACTATTTAACTGTTTAGAGGAGGTTTTGCAAAAGTCCTTTTTTATTGGCATAGGGTGCTGGTTGAGCCAAGTTTAGCCTCCCAAGACAAAACCAATTGCAAGACTTTCTTTAGTTATGTCCATAATCTCAAAGGCTGCATACAGCAGTATGCAGAACTAATTGTAAATGGAATCACCTATACAGAGCCAGAAGATATAGCAAATCTACTGATTGACCAGTTCATCATTAATTTTACCCCTCTTTTCCCAGGCACCTTTCTAGAAATACTATCGAACATAACCCCCCCCCCCCCGGCAACCATCACTAGAGAACAGGTCCTAAATGCACTCTTCAAGGACAAGAACATCGCATCAATGGGCCCTAATAGTATCCCAGGATGCCTCCTAAATAACAGGAAACATGACCTATCATGACCAGTTGAGTTATTTTTTAATCATAGTCTCCAGTCAAATTTTGTAGCATGTTAATGAAGTACTGCAACTGTCATCCCTATGCACAAGGGAGGGCCTTCTCTTGACCCAGAAACCCACAGACCCATTAGTTTGACTAGTCTTATATTGAAAGCCATGGAAATAATTATCATGAAAATGATTAATAATGACATAGAAAATCTCCAGACACTAGATAAGCTCAGGTCAGTTTCACAAAGGGCAAATCATGCCTTCTCAGCCTGATGAACGTCTTTGAGAAGGTCACCAAGGTTATGGATGAGGACAAACAGGTGCCTACCTTGACCTGGCCAAGGGATTTGATACAGCAACCCACTCAAGTATTTTAATAAATAACTCATGGAATTAGGCTTAATCGTGTATGTTACATGCTGTATAGCCTGGCTCTTACATAGGGCCAGGAAGTTAACATAGGAGAGTCTTCCTCCACAAAGAGGCCAGCCACTAGCAGAATCCCACTCCATTTTGTCATCTACTTCTTGGAAGTCAAGGATAACATTAAGGGCCTGTGGCTGACAAAGTCTACAGAAGACTGCAAACTGGAAGAATTGCCCCCAGATTCTAAAGTTCTCCAGGAAGGGATAACACAGATAAATGACTGGTGCCAGAGTCCTCCTTTTGATACTTAGTGCCAAAAAATGCATAATAATACCCTTTGGGAAGTTGAGTACCCCAGGAAATGCATCATTAAAGCAGGACACAGTAGTCAGGGGTTTAGGGATGTATGTAGACAGCTACCTGGCTTTCAACCAACATTTGTCTAAAGTAGTAAGGCAATCATTCTATTTTGATCTACTTGTAATCAAGGGTATGGCGTCTAGGTCCAGGAAGTCATCATTCCATTCTATTCATTCCTCATCAGGCCCATAATTGAGTACAATGTCCCCTTGGTATGTATCTGACAAGGCATATGTGACAACTGAAACATCCACAGAGGTTCTTCAAAACAAAAACATGGCATTAACAATATTTCCTATGCAGATCAGCACAAAGCCCTATCCCTATACTCTGTCTCCTATAGACTATTGAAGGGTGTTCTATGTCTAGCATTCAAGGCAGCCCTGGATTTTGCTCTGATTTGCTTCTTACATACTAATAGCATCAGAACTATCCAATCCAAGCAATTAAACTTTGCAATACAAATAGGACATATTGGAGAGACAGGTACAGTATGTATGCCAGAGAACAGCGCTTCTCTGGAATAGGCTTCCTATCTATGTGAATCGGTGCTTTCCTGACCGTATTCAACTGTAACCTGGAGCAGTGGCTCAGAAAATGAAAATTCAATCTTGGTCTGTGATCTGTGCCTCTAATGGACATAGTCAGCCTGTAAATGTTTGACCGTTCATGCCCTGATTTACACAAACCTTTTACAATAATATTGCGAGCAACAAATATTCTGGATGCATATGGCTTAAAAGGCCCTTCTGGTCGTTAGCCTAGTATCCCCTTATGAACCTTTGAACAATTAAATTATGCCAGATGTTTATATAACAGTAGCCTGGCAAAAATATATAGTGCACATGTCCAAGATCATCTGGTTTGACATTATGAATTATTTTTACTCTACTGCATAAATAAATTGTATATTTCCACATCAACATCTACTCGGTCACCATCCTCCTTCACAGGGGAGAGAAGAGACTTTGGACATTACATCATTCCTGTCCCTTAAATAGCAGGTCCTCTGCCACAAGGCACAGCTCTGTAAACTTTTTTCACTGAGACTTCTGTCATTGTGCAATAGTCTGTGGAAATTACTTCAGCACTGTCCCTTAAATACCAGGAGGTCTGCCACAAGGCACAGCTCTGTGAACCTTTTCACTGAGACTTTTGCTATTGTGCAATGTCAGCAAGTTTAACATGAAGATCTTTGTTGTATATTCATTTTAACTAGTTAGATACATGCATGCCTTGTGAGGAAAGAGTCTGTGACATTCCACCCAAGGAATAATCCTTGCACTATAACCAGATTGGACACCAATCATTCACTTGACCATTAGATTGCACTGTATAAGACAGTTCATAGGTTCATAGGTTGTTTCTAGGCTAATGACTACTATGCTATTACAAGCATAGCTGTGTACCCCAAACCCATTTGGATCTAGAGTATCATGAGGTGGGGGGGGGGCATGCTAGTAGACAGGTAACTAAGGATTTGTAGTGGGGATGTTAATCAAGAAAATGCTTTTTTATTGACAGTCTCTGTCCATAGGGGATGTGAGGGTCAGACCAAGGGTAAATTTGCAATTTCCCATTCAATTGTCAAGGTTATCTTTGAATGGGAACAGGGATTTTACATGGCTGGGGAGCCTATTCCATAGCATGGAGATGCTTTTGGCACACATATCTGTCTATCCAGCATATTCTGTTTATGCCACAAGCAAAGTTTATACCTCCAGATCTGGTGTTTCTGGTACTGTTTATTTGTATATGAACAAAAGATCCATCTAGGCTGGGTCTGAGGAAGCCCCCATAAGACAAGCATAGATTCCTCTATCAGCAGCCTGTAGGAGACTGAATACAGAGATAGAGCCTTTGAGCGATCATTGTAGAACAGGGTTTCTTTTCTCTGATTTCTCCTGGTGAGAAACCTTTGTGGGTGTTCTAGCTGCTCCAATTGTCTGGTCAGGTACATGCCAAGAGGAGGCATTGTGTTCAATGATCTGATTTCACATTACCACTGAAATCCATTCAGAATGCAAACTCGTTTGAAACACAACTAAAATTTCACCTGTCAAATGAATAGATATATTCCTGTAAATCTCCAGGATACAACTGATATCTTCATCTTGATGTATCATCAAACCATTTCTCTTCCTTCAAAATATCATGCCCCACAACCAGTCTTCACCAATACCTGAACAGTCAGACTATTCTCTCAGCTATATACATTGTTTTGTGACACTGCTCACTCCCACCTCTATGCTTATAAAGTTTCAGAGAGACATATATATAATTGTCTCTGAACCTTCTTTACCCCCACCTGTTATCTAGACTATTAACATTTTCTGACCTACCTAGTTCCCTTTCTCACCTTTCTTCTTTGAATTTCTAAATGGGAATCACAAGATGTATTATCTATCTGAAAAACCCTCTAATGCACCATTTAAATGCTCTGTATTGAACATCTATTAATGCATAAGGATCTTTTATACCATAATAGCTGCCTTTATGAGTAATTGAAAGACAGCATAGTGGTGCATCAGTTGGGGTTGTAAGTTCTCTGGTTCGATTTCTGGCGGGGTGCCTTCTATGTGGAGCCTACATGTCCTCCCTGTGTTCGCATGTTTTTCCTCCACGTGATCCAGTTTCCCCCCACAGTCCAAAGACATGCAGTAGGTGGATTGGGAACTCTAAATTGGCTCTAAGTGTGAGTGTGTGCTTGTGAATGTGTGGTGCACCCTCCGAGGAGGGTTGGGCTTGGGCTAACAACCTCAGCCCATAAAACTTGTAACTGCTACAGAAACAGCAAGCACTGAAGGGTGCTTGTTGCCCGATGTGCCATATGGTGTGAGAACGGGAAAGAGAGAGAGACAGAGAGATATGTAATTGTTAATGTATATAATTTTTATATATATATATATATATATATATATATATATATATTTATGGATCTAGGACTATGTACCGATGACATGATTCAACGAAATTGAAACGATCGAGCACACTTTCGCAAAAGTCTGCTAAAAAAAAAAAAACAAAAAAAAGTAAAAAACAAAAAAAAAAAACCAAACAAAAAAAAAGATTAAAAAAAAAAAGATAACTGTAATCATGTTTATGCAGGGGGGGGCAAGCCCCGCCTGCAACCCCCTACTTTTATATTCTCACTCCAAGATCGCACTAGAGTAGGGAAAAGGGAATATTCCCTTATCCCCACTGTGCCGCAATCTCAGCAAAAGCCATTTTCTCATGTTTTTTTTTTCTTTTTTTAGCATATATATATATATATCTTTGGCTTTTTTGCATTCAGCATTTCAAGTGTAAATATGTCAGTAGAAAGCCTGCATTAGAACACCGAAACTTAAAACTTTGCATGGTTACACTGAATGTATCATAATGCCAGTCTTCACTTGATTTCTGTTACTTTACTCAGCATCTAACATGGCTCCCTATTGAAATCTCTTGAACTGGACTGCTGAGTTCAGAGTTAGCAAATAAAAAAACACACTAGAAGAGTGAATATTGAACATTGCTCTTCTCCTTTAAGCTTTACTTTTACAGAGGGACAAGTCCTCCCTCCATCACAAAACTAAAATGCCACCTCCAAGATTCCCATAACTAAGGGGAAAAGGGAAGATTCTGTGAAACGGCAATCTCACACTAAGTCCAGATTTTCAGCCATTCAGTCTCCATATCTTGTTACCCTGAAATGTAGGTCTCGAGATGTTAAATTGTTACCATCAGACACACATACACATGGAAATCATTGTAAATTGTACATTCCACACTGACCCAGAATCCATAGGGAACACCTTGTTTAATAAAGTAAGCTCTACCGTCATTACCCCAGTCTTCCCATTCTAGCTCATGACCAATCTTCCTCATCAATATCGTTTTATTCTCATCCACCCTCTCCAAAATAAAAAGTAGCATCTCCAAGGGGTCAAACAACATACTTGGCTGCTTACTGAAACACTTACTTTTCCTAACTATATCTTTTAGTCAGTGTCCCTTCATATGACACATAACCAAAGAATGGAGAAATGCCATAGTCACCCTCACCATTAGGGTGGCATCATCACTGACCAAGGTAACCATAGACATATCAATCTCACTAACGTCTTCTGTAAAGCTACAGAGCACATTACAGTAAAACGAATCAATAAGAACATATAAGAGCTATAGACTCAAGACCCTTCATAACTCAGCTTTAATAAGGGCAGACTGCGCATTTCCTAGTTCAATCTATTTATTGGCATTTGATTACCGGGATAGTTCACTGTGCCAGTATGAGCCCATTTTCTGTGGAAACCCTGGGAGAAATGCTCCACAATAAACATGTACATAAAGAAATAATTAGCAGTTACATAAAGCGAATATTCAACAAAATATGGAACAAATGTCAAATTGTTACAAATATTACAGGCTTGAGTTACAGGATGACTAAGAAAGATAATGGGAAGGCTAGGATGATATGAACTAGTGCCAAGGAAGAGCCATTGCTATAACGGGTTATTTTTTTGAAATAGTAATTAATTGAGATGATCAGCATGATCTGTAGGTAGAATGGGAGTAGAGGATGATTTAAGGGCTGGGAGCTTAATGCATGTACAGTGCCAGGATGAGGAGAGGTGCATATGTAACAAGGTTTGGAAGGATGATAAGGCTTGATTAATTCTAATTGCTAATGGAAGGGCATTCCAAGCTCTAGCGACAGTGAAGGAATACAGAAGCTCAACGGCAGGTAGTTTGGGTTTGTGGACCAGCAGAAGTTGTTGATTTTCAGATCTGAGGGAGGGATCTTTTGGTTAGACAGTGGCTAAATAATGAAATGAGGGCAGGGCAGAGAAAAAGTTCATAGATTATTTTATGTGCAGTTGTCAATTGCAATGAAGTGAGGTACTGAGGGAGCTCAAGCCAGTTAAGGGAGAGTAAGGATGTGCAGTTGTGTGTGAAATATTTAGTATTTGTAGCAAACTAGGCAATTTTGTTGTAGTCTGTTACAAGCTTAATTTGTGGAGAGGATTGTGCAGCACCGTAGATGAGAGAGGGTAGTAAGTAAGTAAGTGATCGCTAGGTTTGGAAATGTTTGTGCCAATAGAGGATGCCTAGTTTCTGATGTGCCTTACGAATACTGTGTTGTATGTGTAAGTCAAATTTTAAATGCTCATATAGTGTTATTCCTATTAATTTGGTGTGAGTAGCAGCTTTGATTATGGTTTTGAGACAAGATGGTGAACTGGGTCTTGCTTAAGGGAGTCTTCTTCTTTGAGGTAAAGAGGAGTAGCTTAGCTTTGTGTGGATTAAGTGTCAGCTGATTGCTGCAGAACCAGGTTTCAATACAGAAAAGGACCTGCTGAGTGATCTGTTGTAAAAGAGATACAGAATTAGTGGAACAAATAACAGTAGAATAATCTATATATTGAATGACAGAGCCCTGACTGGATGAAGAGTGAAGTTAATAAAGGTGCTAAATGGGAGGAGACCTAGTATGGAGCCTTGCAGGACACCTGTGGGGTGGTAAAGGTATGAGGAGAGGGGGTTTTGCCATTTAACTGCCTATTGTCTATCTGATAAGTAACTTCAGAAATAGTTAATAGTGGTGGAACATGCACCAATGTTTCAGAGTTGTTGTAGAAGTAATGGATGTGAGACTCTATCAACAGCGTTTGATAACTCTAGAAATAGGGAGAAGACTAGTTTGCTTGAGTCTTGACCTTTGTTTACAGTATCCAAGAAAGATATCAAGGGTGTAAAAGTGCTGTTACCTGGTCTGAAACTGTGCTGTGTAGGGGATATAATATGGTTAATAAGGGGAAAGTTTAGAAGTTATATGTGAATACACCATACAAGGAGCTTAGAGATAAGTGTTATCATGGCTATGGGCCAAAACTGGAGATATCACTACAGCTGCCACCTTTGTGAAGAGGTAGAATGCATGCCTGTTTCCAGAGTATTGGAACATAGGATTTGAAAATGGCTCTATTGATGAGTATGCTAAAGGGATAAGAATTGCTTCAGCTGCTAATTTTAAATATTCTTTGGGTAGGTTATCAACTACGATGGAGGTAGGTTTGAGTCTGAGGAGTAATCACTTTATGGTATTAGTTGGCACTGATTTAAGAGTGAAAGAGGGTGTGGGCAGAGTAGTTGTTTCACAAGAGTGGCAGGAAGCTGCAGTGGAATGAGGGTGAGTGGGAGAAGATTGACAATGGCACATTATAATTAGAAGTATTTGAGGCTGAGCTGTTGTAAGGTTGGGGAAGTTAGCAGTAATGCTTGATATACTCTTGATGAAGTGAGAGTTAAAGAGACTAGCTATTTGTGCAGGAGCTATTGCCAGTTATGCCAGGAGAAGAAGGGCAGTGGATGTGCAAAATATGCCAACACAGGCAGCTGGAATTCTGTAAAGAATTATACGTCATTTATATATCAAACTGATTTGTAATGATGCTAGTATTGAAAATGTATTTGTGAAGCTGCTTGTGTTGGAAATGCATCAACAGTGTGCCTTGCTGGACAGAAAAAGAAATATACATGTATTATTGTAACTAATGGAAATATATATGTTTTAACATAGAATACTGAAAGAGAAGAGGTTAATCTTAGTCCTGCTAACTTTTACAAAATAGCTGAAATAAAGTACCTGGCCTAAGCCACAAAGATGGTATCTTACATTTCTGATGGGGCCAGATGACATCCTGGGCTGTGTACTACATGAACTACAAAATGAACTGACACCTCACCTAAGTGTCATATTTAATCATAGCCTCATCTCAGGCTTTGTGCCCACTGAGTGGCGCACAGCTACAGTTATCCCACTCCACAAGGGGGGATCGACCTTGGATCCTGGGAACTACCACCCCATCAGTCTGACGAGCCTGATCTGCAAGGCTATTGAAAGTATTATCATAGAACTTATGAATAAAAACATTGGAAACCTTTGAACACTGGACCCCACCCAGTTTAGGTTTATGAAGGGCTGATCTTGTCTCCTGAACCTGATTGACTTCTTTGAATCAATCTCCAGAGCTGTGGATGAGGGTAAGGCAGTCCACACAGCCTATTTGGACCTTGCCAAGGGCTTCAATACCATCTCTCACTCTGTAATCATAGATAAACTTACTAAGCTGGGTATTATTCCCTATGTCACTCAATGGGTTGCCAACTGGCTTACTGACAGAACCCACAATGTAAAAGTAGCCAACTCCAAATCCAGCTCCAGACAAGTGACAAGTGGAGTACCTCAGGGTTCAGTCCGGGGACCGCTCTTGTTTTGCATCTACTTCTCTGAAGTACAGGCCAACACTAAGGGACTCTGGCTAACAAAGTTCGCAGATGACTGCAAATGGGGAGCCATTATTGAATTCCCAAATGATGTGGATATTCTACAAAAGGGCCTTACAGAAACAGATGCTTGTTGCCAGAGCAATGGGCTCAAGCTCAATGCCAAGAAATGTATAGTTATCCCCTTTGGGAAAAAAAACATGTATCTGTGAATTACCATATAGGTGGCAGTACACTAAACACTGAAAGTGTGATAAGAGACTTAGGGACACAGGTGGACAGTGGTCTCACCTTTGATAACCACATCGCCACAACAGTCAGGAAATCCTTCTATGTGGCACACCGCATCATTAAGGGCTTTTCATCCAGAAAAAAGGAGGTCATTGTCCCATTGTACTCATCCCTCATTAGACCCATTATAGAATACAATGCCCCATTTGGTATGTACCTCTCAAGACATCTGCAACAACTGGAAAGGCCACAAAAATACCTCATTAAAAGAATCACTGGCCTAAAACAGATGCCCTATGCTGACTGTCTACAAAAACTCCAGCTATACTCTGTCACATATTGTCTACTCAGAGGCATCTCTGCTTAACATACAAGGCCATGTCAAACCCAGAGCTGTTGGATATGCTACACTTAAAGGAATCCCAATCCCTCAGAGCCACATGCTCCAGGGATCTAAACCTTGTCATTACAATGAACAAAACATGCTGGAGGGATAGGTTCCTGACCCAGAGACTCCCCAAACTCTGGAACAGACTGCCCATACATGTCAAGCAGAGCGCCTCTTTGGCCCTCTTCAAAAGGAACCTTGACGATTGGATGGGAGATAGGAAATTCACCCCAGGGATCACATCAATTGCCCTGCTAGACAGGGGTCTAGGGAAGTAAATATTGTGGGAAGAAATAGCCATGGAATTGTTATGGCTAGGCTTGTATAGGCCCTAGGGCTGATAGCCTAGTACCAACCTATGAACCTATGATTGCAGCCAGAGACATAAAGTCTGTTCTAGGAAGCTTTCTGTATTGATTTGGGGTGAACTAAATTCTACTCAGGAAGAGTGGAAATGTTTAATTGTTTTATGACTTCCAGAAGCTGCAACAGATCTTAACAATTCTCTGAGTGTATGGAAACATATAGGTGCAAATCCTGGCAGTTTCTAGGAATGGGGGTAGCATGGGAACCAGACTTCAGATCACCAAATGTAGGTGATGTCATTCTGTACAGAAATAATGTTTTAATATTAGGTGAGATGGAAGTCTCATTGCAGTCTGCTTTTGGGAACCTTACTGACAAGACCACTCGCCCACTTCATCTTGCCTTTCTGTAAAAAGTAATTTGCCTAGGTAATAGTATTCTTTAGATTAGGCAGGGAAATATAGTGAGATTAGTTATGTGTCATCTTTCTGTATCTGTGTGAATCGATTTGTCTGTGTTATTTTAATATTTCCTGTGACTGAAATTCTGGTGTTTACTGTAAATAGATATTTAGTATTTATTATTAAATATATTTAAACTTTACATTGTGGCTGGTCTTTTAGAGAATAGTTTAATAGTTGAGAGTACTCATATCTGTTAGGTGACTCTGTGGCTTCTCTGAAAGCCTTACTGCATTGGTCAAACTACCATGTTTCACTCAGTATGACTGTAAGAGTCTTAAAGTAGCTAGCAGGGGTTATGGTGGCAGTGAAACTACCTTATAGTCTGGGAAGAAAGGGGCATAGCTAGTAAATCTGTACCAGCCTTTCCCAGGTGTATGTGTGTGTGTGTGTGTGTGTGTGTGTGTGTGTGTGTGTGTGTGTGTGTGTGTGTGTGTGTGTGTGCATTTGTGTGTGTATTTGTGTGTGTCTGTGAAAATCTCAAAGAATGTGTTTGCCAGCTACTAGGAGCCAGGACTTGAAGCACTGGTTTCACAGAGAGGGTGCAGGAGGACTTGGCTTGGAACCCCAGCTAAGGACTAAACTCTAGAGCTGTGCCAGTGGAGAGCCTTACTATGGTCCTGGAGGGAAACAGATATAAAGAAATCCAGCCCTGGGACTGCCTATGTTCCATGGATGCTCTTAAAGGAAAATTGTGCTTGATGCAGAGAGAGAGCTGCATCTGGAAATACAATGTATATCTATTTTTGTTCCAAGTGAATGCTCCTCTCCAGTGTCAGTGGTGAGGATTCAGGCTCCTTGATTACTGGCCCAGAGTGGGGATGTCACAAGGAGTTTCACTGAGGTATGGACTTGGATTGTTTTTGGTAACAGCATTTAGGAGTAAAGTAATTGTTCCGAATTTTCTCGAGTTTTGCTTGTGAAGTTTTAGGTAGAAATCTTTTTTATCTTTGGGTACTTGTTTTTTAACCTTGTTGTAGAGCTGTTTGAAATTCATCATATCTGAAGGGCTTTTATTTTTTAGCCATTGTTTCCATATTTTAGCCCTAGCTAGCATTAGTTCCTTAGTTGATTTGGTGGTGTGGTTGGTTTTAATTCCTTTTCACCTGGGAGGTGTGAGACTGTTTAGACTTTATAGGAATATTTTATTGAAATAATTCACTGCATCATCTAGTGGTGGAGTTTTCAGGATGCTCAAGTTTAGTTTTTTTTTAAAATATATTGATAAATGACTGTAGTTTGAAGTTGCCCAAATTATGTATTTGTTTGCAGTGATGGTCCTTTTATATGGTGGGGACAGTTCTGTGAATAAAGGCAGGAAGATGGTCCCTCAGTGCATTTGGCAGAGTACCTGCTGTAGAGATATTATTTGGGGCAGTGACCAATACCCAGTGTAGGATAAATCCTTCACTTACTGTTGTTGAACTTTGTTAGAGTTGTGAAACGTTGAGTGAATTGAAATAGGTTGATGCTAGAGGTAGGGAAATTCAAACAGAAGTTTAACCAATTCATTTTGACATCTTCCAGAAATTATGGTCTCATTTCTGATTGTAAGATCCAGGCAAGGATCTCTTCTAGGATAGGCACATTATTGCAGGGGTATATATATATGTATATATATATATATATATATATATATATATATATATATATATATATATATATATATATATAGATGGATCTAGGACATATACTCGAATAATCAAATCACCAAACGTGAATCTCTCATGCACAGAACACCGAAAATGGAAATAACCAAAAACACTGGTAAGCGAATATGAGATTACCGAAATGAACAGAATGGCAAATAGGTGCAGCAAAGGTTACAGACTGGATTAAGGTAAGTGTGCGATAGGGACTTTAGGGTTAGGGAGCAGGTAAGGTGTGTGTGCGATAGGGACTTTAGGGTTAGGGAGCGGGTAAGGTGTGTGTGCGATTGGGACTTTAAGGTTAGGAAGCGGGTAAGGTGTGTGTGTGTGGTAGTCACAAACTTTAGGGTTAGGGTTGGGTTAAGATAAGTGGATAGGTTGTCGTGTATGTATGGTTTAGTGGAGGGTTAGTTGTAGGGTTATGTTAAGTGTATGTGTTTGGTGTATTTATTTTGGAGTGTTTGTGTTGTGTGTGTGTTACCTGTACGTATTTGCCGTTCTGTTGTTTTCGGTGTGCTAATATTCGGTTGCCTGTGTTTTCGAGTGTTTCTGTTTTCGTTGTTATGTGCATGTGATTTTGACTTTTGGTGATTTGATTAGTCGAGTATATGTCCTAGATCCATACAAATATATACATATTTATATATATATATATATATATATATATATATATACATATATATATATATATATATATATACATATATATATATATATATATATATATATATATATATATATATGTTACATGTTCTTTTGAAGTTGTTTACTTTTAAGAAAGAAATGAGGATTTCTGCATTGGAAAACTGTGGAATAGTATTAGAGTATGAGGTTATATTGTAGGTATTAGGGGAAAGAAGCACTATACCACCTCCTTTTTTGTGAAGTCTATCTAACCTTATAGTATTGAATCCTGGAGGGAGAAGTTCAGAGTCTTTTATAGTAGGTTTGAGCCAGGTCTGGGAATGATATCTGGTTTGTTATGGGACACCCAGGCATGAAAATCAGTTATTTTATTGGA
Organism: Protopterus annectens; assembly: GCF_019279795.1. NCBI lineage: Eukaryota > Metazoa > Chordata > Ceratodontiformes > Protopteridae > Protopterus > Protopterus annectens. The sequence continues at coordinate 1,136,066,702 of NC_056726.1, read as the reverse complement.
AATTTAGAGTGACAATATTAAAGGATTTATAATAGTTAGGTGGGTTGGATGGGGAGGAGTAAATATGTAAATATGAGAGAGTAATAAAGAGGTACCTGGTTTGCTTTCGATGAGCTATGGTGTTATAGGGTAGTATGCTGTAGAGGAAGAATTTCTAATTTTAGAAAAAGTAGTTGACTTATTGGAAATAAAGTAGGAGCTATATCAGAGAAGCATTTGGATAGAATTGTTTCAAGGAATATGGCAGATGTAGGTTTAGACAGAGAGGAAGTGGACTTGGGAGCTGTCTGATTTAAGAGTACAATGAGAAATAGAGTTAAATGGAAGAGGAACAATATATTTATACATGTGAGAGGCATTAGGGATGTAAGCAGGAGTTGGCTGTAGTTAGAAGATTGGCTGTTAGAAGGAGACAGGTGTTAAAAAGTAGTAGAGTGCGATAGAAGATGCAATGAGGGACAAGTAAAAGAATAAAGAGTATGGTTGAATTCTACAGGGAAGTGGTAGAAAGGGGCACTAGGTAGGAGAATGAAAATTATGATAGGATGAACTGGGTTAGAATTTAAGCATGTGTGAGGCAATAGTACGGTTATTTCATTACAGATTAGAAATGATTTGTGGCGAAGGTTTCTTTATAGTAGAGTATGAGTTGTGGTAGTATAGTAGGACTGTTGTGAGGAAAAAGAGACAGGGTAGTAGACCAATAGAGAGCATGAATTAAGTGCAGTCTGGTACGACAAAATTATTAGATAGGGACTTTTTGGTTAAAGCAGAGTAGGTGGGGTTAGGTGTTATGAGTTTAGCAACAGCGGAGGTGGTTGGGAATTGGGGGTAAGGTAAGGGAGTGGAGTGAGCCTGAAAGGAAAGTGGGTGAATGGAGTGGGCTAACCCTGGCCTGTGAGTGTGTATGAGTGGTGGAGACAAAAAAATAAATATCATTAAGCTATTTTTCATAATAAATTTGGAAAGGTGAGTTTACAAGATGGGAGATGTCATCATGTAGAGAGTTACAAGAGTTGCAAGAATGCAGTACTCTACAAACAATTTCAATGCAGGTGATATAGTGTAGGAAAAGTAGGGCTACTATGTTGAACAATTTGAGCAATGCTGCAAGTATTTAAACAGAATGGTATTACATATCATACACAGAAATAGCTATTACAGGTATTATAAGAAGAGCAAAAATGGGAAACCATGATAAGTGGAGGTTAAAACAGCTGAGTGGCATTTGATTTTAAAGGCAAGATGGTCAGGAATTAATAGGAGCAAGGAGAGGAAATAGGAGAGAGCCAATGTCTGTGGAATTATGATATGCCATCCTTTATAGATAAAGACTAAGCCAGTGTTTTGCCTATGCTACTTCTGTTAACACAGTAGGTAAGGTACTTTAGTGTTCCGCTAGTACATTTAAGTATAAAAGTAGTTCAGATGTTTTATTAAAAATATGGCACAAACATTCATTGTTTCTGGTAAAAGACGGTTGGGCAGGTATGGATGTGCGAGTTGGGCAATGGTCTTTATCTCCTGAATAAAGATTAGAAAACAACAGGAATGAGGAAATAATGATTAGAAAAAAAAATGCTAGAAGTAAAATGGAACTGGTATAAACACAATGTGATACGTTAAAAACACTGCAGTTATAATTAAAAAACTACAGAAATAACAATAGGACATCCTAGGCTGGACAGCGAGATGAGACTAACTAGAGAGAAAAGTTAACTAACTGCACTTAGTTTATTCTGACCAGGGATTTTAATGGGAAATGAATTAGCCAATTCAGTATGTGTCAGAGTAGGTGTAGTTACAGAATGTTTTAGCAGGGAATGCAATGGTGAAGGGATGAGCCACTCAGCACTCAGTAGTGTGCGAGGTGATAAAGAACTAAAAATACAAAAATAAGCCAGTAAAGTCAGATGAATACCTCGTCCAAAACCAGAAGTAATCCAAAGAAATATATTAAGTCGAGGTAAAACAAACAGCAGTTATCCAGAGTTAAAATGATTTATTTAAACAGAAAAATATTTGTTCGTAAGCACTTTCACAGTATTCGTTTCTGCTTCATCAGACTTTTTCTACTGCTTCGTCAGTCTGATGAAGCAGTAGGGAATACTATGAAAGCACTTATGAATTAATATTTTTCTGTTTAAATAAATCTTTCTAACTCTGGATAACTGCCATTTGTTTTACCTTGACTCAGTATATTTCTTGGAAACAGGAAGTACTGACTACAAAATACCAAGTACATAAAAGATTCAGTATTACAATAAGACAGGCACTAGGATGAGAATAGTGGAAGAAGGGACAATACACACGGCATTTTGCCTGAGAGGAGAGTCGTAACATGTACAAGGCTATCATACAGAAATTCAACAGATATATTTTAAATAGCACCCTGTGAGCATCGATGAAACCTAATGAGAACAATACGCCAAATTTAGTAGTTTAACTTTGCTACAGTTAACAGCTGAAGCAAATTATAGTGGCAAAACCCATTAGTTCAATTTCAGGTACAGGTAAAGCATATGTCGATTAATTGAGGGAGTAGCAACAAACATAAATAATCACAAAAATAGCTTAAAAATCAATGCAGCAGGTATATCATTTGCAGGATTTAGACAAAGACAAACAGGGAATTAAATAGATTGATGCTAAATGGTTCAATGTCCACAATTATCAAACACTTACAAGGAAGGCATAGCATTCCAGGACAGGCTAAAGGAGATTATCAGGAGGAAAGAGAAGCAGAATGGCACCAAAAGGGAAAGTGTAAACTTTTCAGTGGTGCAAAGGATGACGTGAGTGAGTGGAATAAACATACAACATATTCACAGGTACCAAGAAAGCACCTAGTGTGTGAGAGTTTGCAAACTAGACCTGGTCTGTGACTGGCCTGTGAGAGTGTGCGAATGGTGGAGACAAAAAAATATATATCCATAAGCTCTTTAGCACAATATATTTCTTTGGAGATATGAGTGTCTGAGGTGGTAGGTGTCAGCATGTAGGGGGCTGTGAGAATCAAGTATTCTACATACAGTTTCAGTGCAGGTGTTAGTGTAGGAAACATTGGGGCTACTATGTTGATCAATTTGAGCAGTGCCACAATTATATAAACAGAAAGGAATTACAGGGAATATCAGAACAGCAAAAGGAGAATCCACGATAAGTGGAGGTTAAACAATAACCTTGTTAGCTCTTCAAAAATGTCATCATAGTCCAAGATGAAGGACTTATTTTTTGCATTGCTTGTCTAGACATAGTGAAAGTATTTTATATCAGTTCACACTCTGGCATTATAAATACGCTAGTCCAACTACACATCAGCTCCTTTTGTTGCATTGAATGAGGTTGATCAGATTTAATGGAGCACCCTCCAAAAAGTAAAATGTAACCAGTGGCATTCTTCATGACTCTGACTTAGGCTGTCTCGTCCTTCAAAAATATTTATACAAAGTGCATGCAAATGCTAATAACCTTTAGTTAACAAAATTCTAAGATGATAGCAAGATCTGAATAATCCTAACCTCCCCTTCAGGTTCACTAATACTTCATCCAGGCCATGATCATACTAATAAGTGGTGCTGTAATCACAATCTCATCCCAAGTGCAAAGAAACGTAATATAGACACCTTAGATGCAACAGGTGCTATTGCACACTATCAAATAGCTCATAGGTTCATAGGTGATTACTAAGCTAACAACTCGGGGGGGGGGGCTTTTAATCATAGCCATGCTTTCCAAACATATCTGGTAGGTTGTGCTACCCTAGGGCTATTTTAAGGGGTGTATGCAGGGGTGGGCATGGGCTGTCAAGCATTTACAGGCTACATCTGTCTAACAGAGATATAGGTGCCAGAATAGGGATAAATTTCCAATACCCCTATTTATGTTGCATATGAGGTTCATAGGTGCATACTAGGCTAACAACCACTAGGACCTTTTTAAGCCTAGCCATGCATCCCAAAATTCTGACAAGTTCTGGTACCCTTGATAACTGTAAGCTGGGACTTGGGAAGTGAAACATTTACAAGCAGGTGCCTGTTACCCAGGAGATGAACAGTTTACAGATTATGTCCACTACAGACATAAGTGCCAAACCAGGGATGAACTTCCTGATAGACATCCAATTGTTCAAGATACACTTGAATTAGGTTAGGAAGGAACTCTGCTTCTCATAGATGGGGAACCTGTTGAAGAGAAGGGGTAGTCTCTGAGATACACACCTGTCTGTCCTGCAGGTCAATTTATATCACAAGCAAAGATTAAGTCTTTAGAATGGGTAATTTTGGAGTTGTTTGCTTAGCAGATATTCAGGACATTCAGGGTGGGGTGCGACAATGCCTTGTATGCCAGGCATAGATATTCCCTCAATAGCCTGTAGGAGACAGAATACAGGGAGAGGGCTCTGAGGTGGTCTGCACAGGACATGTTACTTATGCCCCATATTCTTTTAGTGAAGAACCTCTTTGAACATTCCAACTGTTGGATGTGCCTGGTTAGGTACATGCCAAAGGAAGCATTATACTCAATGACAGGCATGATGAATGCTAATACAGTGGAATAATGACCTCCTTGGACCTAGATTCCATCCCTTTGTTTATAAGTTGCAGAACACAGAATGATTTTCTCACTACTGTAGACACATGATAGTCAAAGGCTAGATTACTGTGCATGTGTGTGTTCCCAAGTCCGTGACTACTGGGTCAACTCTTAGGGGTGTATGACATCTTGAAGGATACTGTTATGCATTTCTTGGCATTTACTTTTAGTCCATTGCTCTGACACAAGTTATTTGTGTGTGTCAGCCCTTCCCAGACAAGTTAGTGTTGGTGGGGGATTCTGTGACTGGTCCTAATTTGCAATCATCTGCAAATTTGGTCATCCAGAGGTCCTTGACATTGGCCTTGACTTTAGAAAAGTAAATGTCAAAAAGGAGCAGTCCCAGAAATGATCCTTGAGGGGCTCCACTTGTGAGTGGCCTCTTTTTAGAGGTGGACTCCTTAATTCTAACTTCTTGGGTCTTGCCTGTGAACCAGTTGGGTGTCCAAAGGTAACTTAAAGGTTTATACATAACCTATTGAGTTTATCAATGATGCCTGTGGTACATTATCTCAAATGCCTTGACCAGGTCAAGATATACAGTGTTTTGCCCTCATCTATTACTTTGGAGATCTTCTCAATGAAGTCCACCAGACATAGTAGGCATGATCTACCCTTGATGAAAACAAATTGGATTGAGTCCAGTACTTGGAGGTTTCCTATGTCACTATTGATCATTCATATAATTCTTCTTTCCATGGCTTTGCATATGAGATCAGTGAGACTTATAGGTCTGTAGTTTCCAGGGTCTGTAGAGGGCCTATCTTTGTGCAGAGGGATGACTGTTGCTGTTTTCTATTTATGAGGCACAAAGGCTATTTGGAGGCTACAGTTAAATCGCAATTCCAGAGGCCCTGATTAGTCATGTGACATGCTATTTAGAAGGCATTCTGAGATACTGTCTGGGCCCATTGATACAGTGTTCTTGGCCTTATAGAGAGCATTGATGACCTACTCCTTAGCGATAGTGGAGCATTTATATTTAATTGTGTTTCCTGAGTGGAGGTTGATGGGAACAGAGGGGTAAAGTTGGAACTGAATTTATCGGCCATTTGGTTTATTTTATCTTCTGGCTCAGTACAGGTTGCTCCATTAACAATGAGCTCTGCACACACTTGCATATTGCCTTTGAGGTTGTGGACATAGCTAAAGAATGCCTTGTGGTTATCCTTGGTCTGGGAGGCCAGATTTACTTCATATTTGGCTTTGGTAGACTTTATTTGTCCTCTGAGTTGTTTGTTTATTTTGATTTGAGTGCTTTTATCCTGCTAGGTGCAACACCTTCTAATTTTTGCCATGATTTTCTTCCTTCTGTTTTACAGCCTATTGATGTGATTCCACCACAGTGACTTGATTTTTGAGTTAATGATGTACATATTCCTGGTGAGCACAGCTGCCTCTATGCAGATATTAACATGCTTGTATAGGGCTGTTGTGAACAGCTCTGCATAGAAAACAGTGCTCTTATGGCTTATGAGGGCTTGAAATATTCCCAGGTTTTCACTTCATAGTAGGAAGTTAGCCTAAGAGTGGTTCCTGAACATTCCAAGTTTAGCTGGAATTCCAGGTTTTGTTTTTACTTCAAAAGACAGTATTTTGTGGTCTGACCTTACCAGAGAGGACATTACACAAGAGGGTGTGCAGGGCTGTCCCATATAAGTGAGAACCAGATCCAGTACATTTTCTCCCCTGGTCAGTGTATTTTCAATTTGTCCAGGGAGTTTGTGTTTATAAAATCTAGGAACCTCTCTTTGCTTTCATATTTAATGCCATGTATGATTCCCATTTAATAGTGGGGTAATTAAAATTGCCCATGAACATGGTATTCGGTTGGATGGTGAGTGTTTCCAGTAAGTTTAAATACAGGTTATGTTTTTTTTGGTCATAGAAGGGGACCTATAACTTGCAAGGAAGTGGTGTGTGATTTCTCTATCGTGATTTGAACATGGAGAAGCTCAAGTGCATCGTCCTATTTAACCAGCCTTGAGACGTATTTATTTTTGAAGTAAATTGAGGCACCTTCACCTTAGTCCCTATCTGTTTAGTAGCTGGTATAAATGTGTGAAAGACAATATAGCCTTGAACTGCTGGTTTGCTCTCTGTGACTTTAAACCATGTATCAGTGACTGCACAGATGCCAGCATTCTCTAGGCTGAGGAGAGCTTCTGGGGAGAGGAGTTTCTTGTTTAGACTCCTAGCACTTAGCAGTAACACCTTTAGATTTTCTTAGTTTTGATTTATTACGTTGGAAGTATTTTCAGTGTGGCACTGCCTAAAAAAGGCACTGTGGGGAGGACAATGCTTTAGCCAATATTCAAAAGTCTAGTGGGGACAGGTGCAAACCATCCCTGGCAAAGCAATGTGGTCTGTTAAATTCGGTCATCTTCTGTTTGTATTGTGGCATCATACTTGGAGAAGATAACATGCTGCTCAATTCTCTAGTTTCATACCAGCATGAGCTACATATTCTGAAAGCTCCATGATGTCCATCTTTATATGGTCCAGGGCAGTACATCTTAAGTCATTTACACCTGAATGGACTGTGACTGAGTCACTCTAGTAATTGTGGGCCAATGAACTAAGTGCAAGTACTGCATAAAGCAAGTCTTGACCCCTGATACACAACTGAACTTACTCAGCCTGGTGAGAGGGACATCAGTGTGTCTCACAATGGAGCCTTTAATGACCAGGATGTTGGAGTGTGTGGTGGATTTTCTTATGGGCTGAGAAGCAGAAGCTCCATGAGATGTGGATAAATGTGATGATGTGGGTGTTGTTTTAAAGGAGTGAATTCTGGGCTGCTGAGGACATTTGTTATGTGTATTTCATCTAAGAGGTCTTTAGGTTTTAAGGTTACTTTTATGTGTCTCAGCTTATGTGGGTCTATGGGCCTTCTTTGTACAATGTGTGTTGGATGCACCATGTGCACTGCTAGCAACCTGATTGACACCGACAATTTGTAAATACATCCTTTACATACCTTATCAATTTTTTTGGGAAAGTTCATATCCATGGCAACATGCTCGTTTTTATTGATTAGACAGTTGCAGTGAGAATATAAAGCAGGGGTGGCTCGTGGCATCAGACTGCTGGATTGCAGCCCCCTCAGCAAAAACAAAGAAAAAGTACCTTTTTGTATTTTGTGTAGAAGTGACAGTATTATTTTTTTTGTTTACTGTGTCTCCGAGTCTGCAACTCGGCAAGTTCCTTCCTGCCTCGGCAAGTACGCGCATGCGCACTTTAACCGCCTCGGGTTGCGGCGGTTTTAAATAAAGACTTTTTTTTTTGTTTTTGTTGCAGCCCGGTGAACTAATTAAGGCATCAGTGTGATGCCCAGCAGTCTATGCAGTTCCAAACCGCATAGAATTGGAAGGGGTTCGGACTGCAACGTCCGCAGGCACGTACATGACGTGCTTGGGCTAAATGCTGCTGATTGGTTGTCGCTTTCTTCCCGGGCTTTATGTGCTGGGAAAAGAGCGAGAATCAAACAGTTTCAGTTGTGGATGTGGACTGAATGATTCGTGATCGTGAAAGGATTTACCTATTTTTATATATTTTTTTTTGGGCGGTCTAACTATATTAATTTTTGTCAGCTGTGCTGAAGAAGAAAAGTGAAGAAAGAAGTAGAACAATAAGTTAGAAGAACAGGAAGAAGAAGAACAGAGTAGAGTACAGTACAGAGAGTTTTCTTCTTGGTGGTATGTATAATATACATTTTATTTTTTATTGTCCCAGCCAACTGCATCTTTGGGCATATGGCATGCTGAGCTAGACAAGAACAGTTTGCAGATATTAGAGAAGATGCTGTGAATCAAAGGTTAACTGGACGACTTTTGACCGCTTACACAAAACTAAATGTAATGTTGTTTGGTAGCAAAATTTAATTAACTTAAACCACTGCGGTTGACAGATTCTTGGAATGAGCAGGCAAAACAAATTTTCTAATAGGTTTTCTGATGAAATTGTTATCAGCCAAGATAGCAATCAACACTGGCAAGTTAGAAGGTAGGAAGATTTAAGAGGAAGATTTCAGGAAAGGAAATTCTTGGAGTAAGGAAAGTGTGGTTACAATTAAGATGGGATGACTGTGGTGCAGGGCAAATCTGTTAGAGATGTTAACTTTTATTCATTGCAAAGTGTGGGTGCATGATACTGCTCCTGCCTGGAAAAAGGCATTGGTGAAGGAAAAAGAGAAAGAGAGAGATGAAATTGGAGCAGATGAAAAAGCAGCTGTAGTGTATGCATGTTTGTTTGTGCATGGATCTGTGTATATGTGTTTGTGTGTGTGTGTGTGTGTGTGTGTGTGTGTGTGTGTGTGTGTGTGTATGCACATGTACATGTATGTCTGTATGCATGTGTTATGTTTATACATGCGACTGTGTTGGTGCATGCGTGTGTGTGTGTGTGTGTGTGTGTGTGTGTGTGTGTGTGTGTGTGTGTGTGTGTGTGTGTGTGTAGAGAGTGACAGAAAAGAAAGAGATTGAGAGAGACATTGAAAGAAAGATGTTATTGTGAAATTATCAACTTATTAAGCTTCTCACTGGCTATGAAAGGTTGTAGCAAATCTTCCTAGCAATCAAATAATTATCTTTTACATAGAAAACACAAATGCCTTTAAAGGGTATCATAACATAAGATAGCTTCTCTGTAAAAAGCATCTAATAAAACCATTATCCAAATGAATGAATGTTTAAAATGCAGAATGCTACAGTGTTGATTTACTGTGATAAACAAGTAAAAAAAGATAAATACCACAGGAAAAACTGGGATGGGATAGTAGATAAAGAGCATTTTTTTGCAGGTGAGCTTACCCAGGGTGAGGGATTTGTAGCCACTCCCCAGTTGTTGATACTGACACTACAGGGGTAGGCAGACACTACAGGGGTAGGCAGAGACTAATCTCAACAGCTAGGGTATAGCTGCGGGAGGGGCATGGGCATGTTTACACAGGGTAGCTCTCATGGGGCATGTGTAGGAGTATTCATGCTTCTTCTAGAAAAGCTTTGTTAGCCTCCATAGTTATGCAGACAACTAGGTACCCACCAAGGTGGTGGATTAGGGACTTAAAATCCTTTCATGGCATCCTTTTTGATGGCTGTTTCTCAGGCTGCTATTTCCTGATCAAAATGGGCTCTAATGGCTCTGATCCCAGAGGGGAATGAATGTGCATTGGAGTTCTTACTGCTATAGCAAATGAATGAGCAAACATGAAAGCAACTTTATAGTTACCAGACATTGGGGAGGGGCAGAAAAAGGTATAAAGAGAAAACAGTAAAAAGACAAAAACATCGAAAGCAATAAAAAACAAAGTATAATAAAATCTGTAAATCAAAGTGGGCAGCTGCCATTCCCCTCTTCTGTGTATATACTAAAACTAAGAATATATTATATTTTACATTACAATACAGATTTTGTTTAAATTACAAATGGGTTGAAATATACAGGGGGAGTCAATAAAGCCTACATCACCATTTTCCACTGTGTGCATGTTGTGGAGCTATGTGTAAATGAGCGTGAAAACTTTTAGATTTAGTAAGTGTTGTGTAGCTGCGTGCACCAGTGCACAAACAAGGTAAGCACCATGCATGCTAATTACAGCATAAGCAGCTGAATTACATGCTAATTAAGCAATCTAACATAGTGGAGCTATACAACAAGCTACAAAGCAACCATGTAGACTCCATGCTGGTGTTCCACATGAATTACGAAACTTTTAGTTTAACCATTTCATTTTCAGCATTGCTAAAGTCTGACAGTGTAGTTATCTTAAGGAAACGAGGTGAGACTTAGGTGATTGGATTTTCCAACCATTGTGCAATATGTGGGGAGTATGGCATTGATATGATGTCTGTACAGGTGGATATTGCTGAGTGGCTGCAGGTGACAACTGGAGAGAATTTTTTTGCCTTTTATGGATGCAACATCAATGTATAAAACATTTTATGATACCTAGACTCAAAGGTAAATGGCTTTTAAGAAAAAGTACTGGAGAGAATATGAGAGGGTGGAATGAGTGAGATGGAAAGATTTCAAGGATTCTTAATGTGATATACTGTGAAAGATGAACTCAATATTTCCTGCTGATGTTGCTGGTAGTTTTGATAAAGGGAGAGAATTCCATGAATTAAACAGGAAAAAAATGTGTGATTTACTTCATCAGCATCCTTATTTTTTAGAGTTAAGAACTTGGTTACTTCATTGCTTGGGAAATGTGTGCAGTGGCATCAGAATGTAATTGATGGTTTGATGTAAGTTAATGGTAAATTGAAGGTTTCTAAGGATGATATTCTTTCGGTGGCCTCCACGTATGTCAGATGACAACATACATTTAAGATTTTGTTGCTCCTATTGATTGTATTGCATGGAGACCAGCGAGAGGCTGCAGAAGCCCATCTATGAAGGAGATGGACATGATGTTGAAAATAATTAATATTAATAATGATAGTGTTCCTGGAATGGGTGGTTTGGCTATAGCTCTTATACGTGATTGTCATAGAACTATGACAGTTAGTACACAGGACTAAAGCTCTGAGATGTTAATGATCTATTTCCTGTGCCAATAGTACAGGGTTTGAATCTTTGCCAATAGTACAGGGTTTGAATCTTTCCACCTTCATTTGCCTGCAGTGTGACATTGAGCAAGTCACTAACCAGACAGTGTTTAATGGCAACTGAGAATTTGGAAGACGTTCCTCAATGGTCTCCTGGACTGCATGACTAGTAACTACCTATGACGAAAAGCTACATTACATTTGTTGGCACTGCTCAGTGAAGGGTTACGGACTGGTGTTTGAGAACCTGAAATTGAAGAGATTTGACTGTATTTATTTGAAAGAAGGGGGAATAAAATAGAGCTGGAAAACTTGTGTTCAGTATTATTATGCAATCCAAATATAAAATATTTAGCAAGATAATGCAGCTGCAGTTTAGGAATGGTGTGTGCGAAGTTTTAAGTGATGGCCTTTTCAGTGCATCTGGAACTTGTGGACAGGATATGTTGGGTCTGATAAAGAAAGTGGTAGATGTTAATGTTATTCTGTCAAGTACTGATGATGATATTTTGTTGTCATGTGATATTAGGCTTTTGGAACTTGCTTGGTGATACATTTGTGCATTACATTAGGTCTGTTTATTCTAGTACTCATGTCAGGTTTTTATTGAATGGCTGGTTGGCTGATGAGGGGATAATAAAAAGAGATGTTCAGCAAAGTTGACTCTTAAATGAGGCATTGCTTAATTTGGTCATGCATGTTCAAATAATCTACTGTGGCATAATCAATGTCATGTTTCTGTCTTTTTTCGTTTATTTATTTTTTATAAGAGCCTTTTGTTTCCTACTTTTTGTCACATGCTGATAATGTAACTAAGATTGTGATGTTTTGAATGGAGAAAGTTGTGCAAGTATCAGAGAATTGTTTGGGAGCAGTTGGACAGTGGATGAATATGGGTAAGAGTATGGGTCTTGAATTTGTATATTCGGTGAATGTGATTTAATGGCAGATATTTGAGTTTCAGGTTTCATACCCTTCAAAATTCATACTAATGCAAGACCTACTACTATTCTATTATATTTCTAAGTTTATAAGAGCGATATTTAAAAATTGTCTTTATTTTTGGGCCTGTGTGTCCCACTTCTATGTGTGGCTTTGCCCAGATTTCTTGCTCTGAGGTTGAGAGGTATGAGTGTCAGAGCCATCACCATCAGCCAGAGACATTTCAAACTGTGACCTACTTGTTGCACTCCACTCCCCATTGTAGTGGCTCTGGATGTGTCCAAGCAAGACAAGGAGCAGTTATGCAGTGTAAGTGTACAGAGTATTCCCCCATCCAAGGTAGACCACAAGTACGACCGTGGCTTTTCATCTGTCCTTGATTTTGCAGAATGTTCTGGTTTTCTGTCATATTTTTATACTGTTGATTTATGCTTCTTATTATTCAGAAAATGCATGCTGTTGCAGTGCCCTGTTGCTCTGTATTAAAGTAGCAGTGCTTTAATGACTATCAGGTAAGCTTGTCGGAGATTGTAAGATGCAAGTAAGCTTTAGTAAGCATACTGTTAAAGAATTACCAACATTGAAAGCCTTTTCATTATTGCCATACAGAGCATATTTACATAACTAGATAACGTATAAGCCTTGGGTATTGAAATGCATATGACAGTATTTGTAATAAAGGACAGGATTACAGTGTTTTCAGAAGCTCATTACATTTGTTGGAGACTTGTAGTTATCTTTGCAGGCTTTACCCGCAAACTAAACAGAATGCCAATCTACTATGTGTGGTCCATAACTTGTGCAGTAATCCTTTAAGCAATTTATCTTGAGCTTGTTTCTTGTTCGCTGATCATTTTTTACTTTGATCATTTTTTCTTCATGAAACAAGTAGATAGTTGTTGTCAGGCAGCAGGTCTTTTTTGGATAAGAAACATTTTATAAGTGGTGGTATGATGAGATTGCTACTTTCAGCATGTCACTTGGTAATTTTATAAAGCTGAATATAAATTATAATTAGAACTGCAGTGCAAGGAGAAGTGGTTTGAGCTGAGTGCTGCTTGTTTTTTTTTATACTTGATTTTGACTGGCATTCCAGTAATGTATTTAAAAAGCAATTTATTTTTCATGCCTCACAACCTTTGTGTTTCCCTCTACATATTAAATAAGTTGTCATGTAGCCAATGCATTGAAATATTTTTTCTTCTACACTTTTTTTTGTCTTGATTGGACTCTCATAATGACGGTTTGGCACCCAGGGCAGAGTATTTAATTAAAGTTCCAGTTGATGCGGTTTTGAGCCTAGCTCCACCCCTTTCTAGTTGGCCACACCCCTTCCCATTGGCCCCACCCATTCAGCTGTCTCCTGCAGCCCCCCTTTAAATAAAGTAATATCAGGAGTATCCAGTTAGGTCCCTAGTTCAGGAAATTCTGATGCCATCAGAGTATAATAAGTGGATGCTTTGTAAGCCAGGCATAGAATGCCTCTCAACAGTCTGAAGGAGACTTAGTACAGGTTTTGAGGTAGTGCATAGAATACCTTGTTTATGGCCTTTATTATTTTTGTCAGGAACCTCTGCTTATACTCCCGTTGTTGCATATGCCTGGTCAGGTACATACTAAAGTTGGCATAGCACTCTATGATTGGTCTGATTAGGGCCAAGTGAGGCTAACTTGACCTCATAATTGGTCTTCTTGGACTTAGTTTGCTTAGTTTAATTAGAGAGCTCCTATCATTATGTGAGTTGCTCTTTCTGACTTTAGCCATGACATTTTTCCTTTTGTTATTTACCTTGTTAAGGTTGGGATTCTACCAATGTTGCTGATCTTTAGAGTTTGTTTTGGGCTTACTTCTAGTAGGTACAGCAGCCTCTGTAGAGCCATTTACGTTGTTGTACAGTGTCTCTATGAACAATTCTGCATAGGTTGTTGTGATCTCTGGGTGGGGAAGGACATGAATTTTGATAAGCTATCACTTGCTAGGGTGTAGTTTGCTTTGGAATAGTTACTAATTTTTATATGGTTTGTGGAAGTTACTAACTTGATTTTTATTGAGAATGAAACAACTTTCTGATCTGATCTCACCAAAGAGAATGCAACTGAGTGGGGATGTGCAGTGCTCTCAGCCACTCCCATATTGGTGAGTACTAGGTCCAGTATGTTTAAAATTCTGGTTAATGTGCACACTATCTGGTCAAGGGTATTTTTGTTAATAAAGTCCAAGAATCATTGTGCCTACGAGTATGAAGTAGTCTGTTTCCCAGTTCATAGAGCGGTAGTTAATGTCTCCAATAAATAGGGTATCTGGTTTAATTGTGATTGTCTCTAGTAGGTCTAGGTGTGAGCGATGGAATTCTATGAACATACAGAGTGACCTATAGCTTGCTAGGATATGGCATGGGACTTTGTCTATTGTGATATGCACATGGATAAATTCTAGGGCTTTGTCTTGTTTAACCAATGTAGAGTTATGCTTGTCGCTAATATAGATTTAAACTCCTCCATGTTTTGCTCCCTTTCTAAGCAGCTGATAGTCTAAATGTGAGGAAGACAATGAAGCCTTGTACGGCTGGAGCACTTTCTATGGATTTAAACCATGTCTTGGTATATTCTCTAGAGCAAGGAGTGCTTTTAACATATAGAGTTACTTATTTCGGTTCCTGGCATTGACCAGTAACACCTTTAGGTTTCTTTGGGTTTTATGCAATGCATGTGAAATAATTCCTGCTTTAAAACTTCAGCTTGGCAAGCTAAGAACTTGGTTATATTCAACTGGACGTATAAGAGAATTTAAGTACCTTTTTATGCACTTTTACTTTTAAAAAATACAGTATTTAAATTGATTTAAACTGTGTATGAAGGAGTGTTGAAGGAATTTTTAACTGGTTATTCTGCTCTTCAGTGACTTGAACTAAAAGCTAGTGTTGGCTGAATTTTGTTATTTGCTAGTAATTACAGGTGTGGGGGTAGCCACATTCAGTGATTTCCTGTCCTTGCATATTTAAACTGGTGCATGTGAAATAATTCCTGCTTTAAAACTTCAGCTTGGCAAGCTAAGAACTTGGTTATATTCAACTGGACATATAAGAGAATTTAAGTACCTTTTTATGCACTTTTACTTTTAAAAAATACAGTATTTAAATTGATTTAAACTGTGTATGAAGGAGTGTTGAAGGAATTTTTAACTGGTTATTCTGCTCTTCAGTTATTCCCACCCACCCGCCCTGTTTTTTTTTTGGTGTTAATCTTAGTGGCATTGAAACTGCCCGCCCCTCAGCCTACCTCTGGGCCCATCTCATTTGCTCACTCAACTGAGTGCAGTGAGATCATATTCTGATTTCAGGCACTCCTACTGTGTACAAAGAGAGCATCTGGGAAATAGAAAAAAAAAATTAAGCTTATTTCCTGCCTTTCTTGTTAAGTGGTACAGACTATTTGTAGGCTTCTGAGCCCCCAAGCCCTTCTGTGTTTGAGGGAAGCCTTCTAGCTTGTTTTTTTTTTTCTTGTAACTAGCCAGTTTTCTAGTTTCAGCACTCAAATCTGTTTCTTTGATCTCAGCACTTGTTCAGAAAAAAAAAAAAAAAAAAAAAAAAAAAAAAAATTTCATCTGCTTTTACTGTACTTGTGTTTTTACCTACTTCTTTTTACTTTTGCATCATCTTAAAATACTCAATTGTATTTATTACTGCTTGGTGTAACTCATTCTAAGCCTTTTGGTTTAAACACTTGGGCTTCGGACCAGTTAGTTGTTTTGCACTGAGAGGTTTGTGGTCTGCACTGTTGTGGCAGAACAGGTAGCTTACATCCTTCTAGGTTGAGAACTGCTGATTGAGGGCTCAGTGTCTGTTATTCTAAAAGTGTATTAATTCTGGTTTAAGCACTTGGGCTTTCAAGCCAGTTATTTTACATTAAGAGGGTTCGTGGTCTGCACTCTTGTGGGAGGAGAGGCTGGACTCTGCCCTTCTGAGCTGGGAATTTCTGGTTAAAGGCTTATAGTGCATGCATATCTGAACTGTTTCTTACTGAAGTTGGTGCCTTGTTTGCTGTGGCATTGACTGGATTCGGGCCTGCTGGATCTAGCTTTGTTTGTGTAACTTGAGCACTAATCCAGACATTCTCTAAAGTATTCAATGGTATTTATTACTGCTTGGTTGTAACTTGATTAAAGTGTAGCTATCATTCAAGTCTTTTGGATTAAGCACTTGGGCTTCAGACCAGTTGTTTTACATTAGGAAGGTTTGTGGCAAGCACTGTGGTGGCAGGACAGGTAGCTTTCATCCTTCTAAGTTGGGAACTGCTGATTGAGAGCCCAGTGTCCAAGTGTATTAGTTCTGGTTTAGGCACTTGGGCTTCAGGCCAGTTATTTTACATTAAGAAGGTTCGTGGACTGCACTCTTGTGGGAGAAGAGGCTGGACTCTGCCCTTCTGAGCTGGGAATTTTCTGGTTAAAGGTTTATAGTGCCTGAATATTTGAACTGTATCTTACTGAAATTGGTTCACCTTGTTTGCTCTATCATAGACTAGATCCAGGCCTACTGAATCTAGCTTTGTTTATATACTTGTTGTTTGTTTGCTTGTTATTTCCCTGGAAGCTAATTCACCTAATACGCAACTTCTCAGCGCTTCTGTGGATCACTAGTGATATCTGCATTGCTTACTGTACTTATTTCCTTGTTTCACTTGAAAGAAAGTTACTGTTTGTCGTTTTTGCATTTAGTTACTTGTATCACATTGCACTCAAGTTACCTGGCACTTGCTCACTAAAGCAATTATATAAGTCAGCACTAAAAATTAAAAGCACTACAACCTCACTCCCCACTGGCCCTTGTTTTCAATTAAGGATTTCCCAATATTATTCTAGCATGTCCAAAGGTCAGTTGTCAATCTCCTCTCCGGTCCAGCTGGTGAATCTGGGAATCTTGAGGCAATGTTATAACTGCCTCATGTACACAGACAACCCTCTCCTCCTCCCACATAACACAAATACTTGCGAGAGATGCAGCTATTTAGCCAAACTGGAGGCTGAGCTCTCTCAACTCAGGACTGGCAAGACCAGACAGGAGGAGAAGGCAACTACACACACCACAAAACCAGCCTCACATAATGCTACCACTCCACTGAATCAAACACATAAACACACAAAGACATACTGAGGCTCTGAGTAAAAATTTACCTAAACAGCAGAGGCCTCCAAAGCAGACACCCAAACAACTGCTACCTCAAGACACCCCACAAGCAACACATAAACCACAAAAGCAGTGTGCAAAGCAGTCACAGCCCTTAAGGCCAAATACAACACCAAACATACTTGTCATAGGTGACTCCATAGTCAGACACACTGACGTCCCACTCACCAGGCTGAACAAGGAGAGGGTCACAGTAAGCTGCCTATCGGGCGCTAGAATCCGCCACATAACACAAGCACTCGGGTCACTCCACAGCAAGTACAAATATGACACAGTCATTGTCCATGCTGGTGTGAACGACCTGAGACGTACCTCCCTGGACTGCATGAAAAGAGACATAGAGGAGCTCTCTGATTATGTAGCCCAGGCAGGTATGACCCTAACCCTGAGCAGTATCCTTCCTTCACCAAGAATGATGCCACAATATAGAGACAAGATGATCAGCTTTAACAATTGGCTTAATGTCTGGTGTCATTCAAAGGGGATCCAGTGTCTGTCTGCCTGGGATGACATGCTTGACAAGCCACGCTGCTTCGCAAGGGACGGCTTGCACCTGTCACCCTGGGATTCCGGATATTGGCTAAGGCTCTTGCCACCCCATAGTGCCTTTTTAGGCAAGGCTCAAATTCTAAACCTACCACCCTAGAAAACAAAATGGGAAGAAATTGAGGGTAATGCTGCTCAATGCCAGAAGTCTAAATCTCAAAATGCACGCACTCGAGGCCCTTCTCAGTATGGAGAACATCGATGTCTGTGCTGTAACTGAAACCTGGTTCAAGGCTCCTGAGAGCACCCCGGCACTATTAGGTTTTACCTCATATCATGCGTTCCGCCCCAAAACCCGGACCACTCCACAAAAGGAGGGGTGTATCCATATTCATAAAGGATACTCACACCTCCAGGTTGGTGGCAACGCATGAAGCTTGGAGACCAGCCAGGTGCAACTAACAATAGGCAAAACTGCTCTACAAATTGTAGCATGCTACAGGCCACCCTCTCAAACTCAGGAACCCCACACAGCCTTCCTGAAGACACTGGAGGGTATAAATGTATCTCCAAACACCATCATATTGGGTGACTTCAACTACCCGAATATAGACTGGGAACATTACTCAAGCCCTAACTTTCTAGCCCAACGGTTCCTGGAGTTCATAAATTCAAATGCCATGGAACAGCTAGTCACTGTTCCCACGAGAGGAGAAAATATACTAGATCTCATTGTCACAAACATGGGGACAAAATGCTCCACACCGAAGTATATCCCTCATTGGTGAGATCTGATCATAAACTAATCTCACTGGAAATCCACATCCCGCCCCACCCCAAACAAAAAGACCATAGTGAAGAACTTCTCTAAAGCAAACTTCACACTACTCAAGACTGGTGTGGTATCCTTCAAGGCCCCTGAGTCAGAGGAAACCACAACCCAAGCTCGGAAGCCCTTACAAATGCCTTCTATGAACACCTCCAGGACTGCATGGATCAGGCAATCCCAAATAAAACCAAGACTCTTTCCACAAAGGGCAAACGTCCAGTCTGGTGGACCCCAGCCATTAACAAACTTTACAATAAGAGGAGAAAGCTATTACATGATAGAACAAAATCCATAAAGGGAAGTCACCCTGATCATTATTAGTAAAAATTACGAGCACTCATAAAATCAACTAAGGCCAATTTTGAGAGAAAAATTGCCATGGATTCAAAGGACAATCATAAGGCCTTTTTCAGCTATGTTAGGAACCTGGGTGGAAACTCACAGATATGCTCAGAATTAGTCCAAAATGATACAAAAATCACTGAACCCACAGACATTGCCAACATACTGGCAGACAGGTTCAGTGCAAACTTCACCCCCCTCTCCCCCCTAAAGGAGAGATAACTATCCCAGCCGAGTGTAGCCTCCCGGACATCTCAAATGCGCAGGTGAAAGCTGCTCTCTCTAAAGCTAAAAACACAGCATCAATGGGACCGGATGGTGTCCCCGGCTGTGTGCTACACGAGCTAAATGAGGAATTAAACCCGCACATAAGGCAGCTGTTTAATCTCAGCCTTACCACAGGATACGTGCCCAAGGAGTGGCGTATGGCAACTGTGGTCCCACTCCACAAAGGTGGCGCCTCTACGGACCCTGGTAATTACCCCCATAAGCTTAACAAGTCTAGTCTGCAAAGCTATGGAGAGGATCATAATGGAGCTCATAAACAAAGATATAGGGGACTTGCAGACATTGGACCCGACCCAGTTTGGCTTTGTCAAGGGAAGATCATGCCTTTTGAACTTGGTCGACTTCTTGAAATAGTCACCAAGGCCATTGATGAGGGAAAGGCAGTCCATACAGCCTACCTTGACCTTGCAAAGGCTTTCGACACAATACCCCACTCGGGTATTGTAGAAAAACTTACCAGCTTAAATGTAAACCCATATGTCACAAGATGGGTTGCAAACTGGCTTAAGGACAGAACCCACAGGGTTAGAGTTGCTGGCGCTGTGTCAGACTCCAAGCCGGTCACAAGTGGTGTCCCACAGGGCTCGGTCCTTGGCCCCTATTGTTTGGCATCTACTTCTCAGAAGTACAGGCCAACATGGGAGGACTTTGGCTGACAAAGTTTGCAGATGACTGCAAACTGGGCGCCATAGTGGAAAGTGCATCGGACACTGATATCCTTCAGAAGGGACTCACGGAAACAGATAGCTGGTGCCAGAGCCATGGCCTGAAGTTAAACGCCAAAAAATGTATAGTCATACCCTTCAGGAAAAACAAGGTAACCCCAAGCTACCATATAGGTGGCAATCCACTAAGCACAGAAGAGGTTATCAGGGACCTGGGGACCCAGGTTGACAGTGGCCTTTCTTTGACACTCACATTGCTAAAGTGGTTAGAAAGACCTTCTACATTGCCCACCTGATCATGAAGGGATTCACATCCAGATCTAGTGAGGTAATTGTTCCCCTGTACTCTTCACTTATCAGACCAATGATCGAGTACAATGCCCCATTCGGGATGTATCTCACCCGACATCTGCAGCAATTGGAGAGACCCCAAAAGTTCCTCACCAAAAGGATAAAGGGACTCCAAAATCTGTCATATGCTGCCAGATTGAAGAAACTCCAGCTCTATTCAGTTGCATACCGTCTGCTCAGAGGTGACATGTGCCTGACATACAAGGCCATGTCCAACCCGAATTAATGGACATGCTCCACCTCAAAAATCCAAATCCACCAAAACCACTAGAGCAAGCGACTTAAACCTTAGCACGGATATAAATAGGACGTGCTGGAGGGATAGATTTATCACTCAGAGACTCCCTATGCTGTGGAATAAAATCCCGGTCCATGTGAGGCAGAGCACCTCGCTGACTCTGTTCAAGAGAAATCTAGACCTGTGGATGGGAGATCGTAGGTTTACCCCGGGAATCATCTCTGGGTCACTGCTGGACAGAGGCACAACAAACTAATGGGCACAGTATTTTTTCATATAAGGGGTGGCGTAAGCCACAATAATTTGGGCTAGGCTTATAAATGCCTTAGGGCAGATAGCCTAGTATAAACCTATGAACCTATGAACCTATGAACCTATTTGCTCTTTTGAAGGGATTGTCAATTTCACATTGACTAAAAAAAGGCTCTCAGTAGATGGATAAAGTTTTAGCGAATATAACTGAAAGTGTGTGTATATGTGTGCATCTTTGTATGTATCTGTGTTTGTGTGAGTGTATATGTGTGTGTGTGTGTGTGTGTGTGTGTGTGTGTGTGTGTGTGTGTGTGTGTGTGTGTGTGTGTGTCTGCTTTTGTGTCTTTGTGTGCTTACTTGTGTGTGCCTGTGTGTGTGCATGTGTGTCTTTGTGTGCTTGTTTGCTAGTTGTTGTGTGTGTGTGTTTGTGTAAGCATGTCTATGTCTAACTGTCTATGACTGTGTGTAGAGGATATTTTCCAACTGTTGCTGCTCTGTTCTATTTAGCCTTCCCTGTCAAATAGCTGCTAGCAAGTGAAGTGAAGTAAGCTGTGTCTACATGTTTGTATGTGGTTGTGTGTGTGAGTGTGTGTGTGTGTGTGTGTGTGTGTGTGTGTGTGTGTGTGTGTGTGTGTGTGTATCTGTGTGCGTATGTGTGTGTGTGTGTGTGTGTGTGTGTGTGTGTGTGTGTGTTTGTGTGCGCGTGCGTGCGCGTGTGTGCATGCGTGTGTGTGTATGAGTATGTGTTTCCTTGCATGTGTGCTTCTACGCTCATGTCTGTGCCTAACTGCCCATGAGTGTCCGGCTGTGTGTGGTCTATTTAATCTGACAGGAGAGGATGAGTAGAACATATCTGTAAACTACAGCTGCTCTGTTCTACTTAGCCATCCTTGTCAAATAGCTGCTGGAGTGAGTAAAGTATGCAAGCTGTGTCTGCATGTGTGGTGTGTGTGTGTGTGTGTGTGTGTGTGTGTGTGTGTGTGTGTGTGTGTGTGTGTGTGTGTGTATATATATATATATATATATATATATATATATATATATATATATGTATATACACGTGCTTGTGCATGGATGACTATGTCTTATTGTCTATGAGTGTGTGTTTTTATCAGAAATAGAAGATATCTGCAGACTGTCGTTGCCCTATTCTACCTGGCTATCACTATCCAATAGTTGCCGTCATAAGTGAAGTATGTAAACTGTATCTGCATGTGTCACTGTGAATGTAATGTGTCAGTGTGCTAATATGTGGTTGCATGTCTGTTTAGTGGCGAGTGTTTGCCTCGATCTAGTCTGCAAGGTACCTGTGTTACCTACTAGTGGAGATAGTAGGGTACGCTGCTGATCAGTTGATTGTTTGTCAGTCATGTAAATGTAATATTAATTTAATCCATTGCCTTGCATTTTGTGCTTGAGTATGTATCATATTACTTCACCAAAGTACACCATTCCTGATATGAGATGCATGAGTTGCACTTTGGTGTGCTTTGTGCATGAATTCTGACCCATATTAACTATTCAATCCCTGCTGTGCTGTGTTTCAATACTGGAAGCATGACACAGTGGTTAGGGATGTTTATAGCATGGCAGGGCATAATACATGTTATGTAGTACGTAGACATGTGGACGATTCTTAGTAACAGACATTACACATATTCGCATTCAATAACAGAATCCATGTGTGTGTGAATCATGGAAGCAAATGCCAGCATACTAAACAAAGTACACAGATGGCCTGTATGGTTCTGCATACCATGTATATAAATACTGGAGTAACCACTATCCTTCTTAATCAACTTTTCACTGCACCTTTCAGCAAAATGATCCTGCTTTATAGTCTCAGCTCCTCCTTCTACTTTCAACATCTCTTTGTTCTTACCTGGCACTACTTGCATTATTAGACAGTGAACTTTTTCAGCTACTAGATAAATGTTTTCCTATAACATGAAGGAAATAAATACGTGAAAATGAAAAGGGTAGAATTAATTGTTAAAACTCCATTGTGATCTTCCTGTTTTACTTATCCTAACAAAACAGTGCAGTACTCTCAATGTAAAACATTTCACTTTTCCTGTGTACATTACTATACCAATAAGTTACATTACATTATTATTACATAATTACATAATTATGTTATAATTATTATTATTACAGCCATTATTACATTTTGTTTTTAAGAGAATTATTATAAACAATGCTCCAGACTGAGACCAGCTTAAACTATGTTTGGCTCTGCTACTGAAGCCAACACCATCATGCTGTGTGTCTTGTGTTGGATTTTGTTTAATACTAGTATATTAATACTGCCTGCACTGTTTCATAGGTTCATAGGTTCATAGGTTGGTACTAGGCTATCAGCCCTAGGGCCTATGCAAGCCTAGCCATAACAATTGCCTGGCTATTTCTTCCCACATTATTTACTTTCCTGGACCCCTGTCTAGCAGGGTGATTGACGTGATCCCTGGGGTGAATTTCCTTTCTCCCATCCAATCATCAAGGTTCCTCTTGAAGAGGTCCAAAGAGGCACTCTGCTTGATATGTATGGGCAATCTATTCCAGAGTCTGGGGAGTCTCTGGGTCAGGAACCTATCCCTCCAGCATGTTTTGTTTATTGTGATGACAAGGTTTAGATCCCTGGAGCGTGTAGCTCTGAGGGATTGGGATTTCTTTAAGTGTAGCATGTCCAACAGCTCTGGGTTTGACATGGCCTTGTATGTTAAGCAGAGATCGCCTCTGAGTAGACGATATGCGACAGAGTATAGCTGGAGTTTTTTAAGGCGGTCAGCGTAGGGCATCTGCTTTAGGCCTGTGATTCTTTTAGTGAGGTATTTCTGAGGCCTTTCCAGTTGTTGCAGATGTCTTGAGAGGTACATACCAAATGGGGCATTGTATTCTATAATGGGTCTAATGAGGGATGAGTACAGTGGGACAATGACCTCCTTTTTCTGGATGAAAAGCCCTTCGTGATGAGGTGTGCCACATAGAAGGATTTCCTGACTGTTGTGGCGATGTGGTTATCGAAGGTGAGACCACTGTCCACCTGTGTCCCTAAGTCTCTTATCACACTTTCTGTGTTTAGTGTACTACCACCTATATGGTAATTCATGGATACATGTTTTTCCCAAGGGGATAACAATACATTTCTTGGCATTGAGCTTGAGCCCATGGCTCTGGCACCAAGCATCTGTTTCTGTAAGGCCCTTTTCTAGAGTATCCACATCATTTGGGATTCAATAATGGCTCCCAGTTTGCAGTCATCTGCAAACTTTGTTAGCCAGAGTCCCTTAGTGTTGACCTGTACTTCAGAGAAGTAGATGCCAAACAAGAGCGCCCCAGGACTGAACCCTGAGGTACTCCACTTGTCACTTGTCTGGAGCTGGATTTGGAGTCGGCTACTTTTACAGTGTGGGTTCTATCAGTAAGCCATTTAGCAACCCATTGGGTGACATAGGGATTAATGCCCAACTTAGTAAGTTTATCTATGATTCCAGAGTGGGGGATGGCATCAAAGGCCTTGGCAAGGTCTAGATAGGCTGTGTGGACCACCTTACCCTTGTCCATGGCTCTGGAGACTGATTCAAAGAAGTCAATCAGGTTCAGGAGACAAGATCGGCCCTTCACAAACCCAAACTGGGTGGGGTCCAGTGTTTGAAGGTTGCCAATGTCTTTGTTTATAAGTTCCATGATAATACGCTCCATGGCCTTGCAGATAAGGCTTGTCGGACTGATGGGACGGTAGCTTCCGGGATCCAAGGTGGATCCCCCCTTGTGGATTGGGATAACTGTAGCTCTGCGCCACTCAGTGGGCATGAAACCTGAGGTGAGGCTATGATTAAACATGACACTTAGGTGAGGTGCCAGTTCATATTGTAGTTCATGTAGTACACAGCCCGGGATGTCATCTGGTCCCATGGATGCTGTATTCTTGGCTTTAGAGAGTGTGTTTTGTACCTGTGTGGCCGTTATTACTGGAATTTGGCAATTGTCCGGTATTGAGATGGGCCTTTTAGGGGGTGAGAGGGGGGTGAAGTTGGCACTGAATCGATCTGCCAGGATATTGGCAATATCCTTTGGATCAGTATATTTAATGCCATTTTGTTTTAGCTCAGAGCAGATCTGAGCATTGCCATTTAGATTCTTGACATAGTTATAGAATGCTTTGTGGTTGTCTTTGGAATCTTTGGCAATTTTATTTTCGTAACTAGCTTTAGAGGATTTTATGAGGCATCTCAGTTTCTTACTGAGGCTAGTAAGGGAGTTTTTTGCATCCTGGGATTTTCCTCTTTTCTGCAAAAGTTTCTTCCTTTTGTTGTAAAATTTGTTTATGGCAGGGGACCACCAGATTGGCTTCCTTTTTTTGGATGAGAGCATTTTGGTTCTATTTGGGATGGCACGATTCATGCATGAGTGGATGTGCTCGTACAATGCCTTAGTGTAGGATTCAGCAGTTGAACTTTCAGTTCCTGTCTGCATGGGTGTTATGAAGTTTGTCACTTCTGACTTGAGTAGCATGAAGTTGGCTTTGGAGAAGTTTTTTATGGTGGTTTCTTTACTGGGGGGTGGGGGTGGGATGTGGATGTTAAGGGTGATTAGCTTATGGTCAGACCTAGATGACTGTTTGAATTATGAGAAAAGCTGACTAATTATGGGCTTGTGTGTACTACTGAGGCAAAATTCTACTGTGTTGTTATTGGGTTGTGTGATTCAAGTCATTTGGGAAATTCAAAAATAAACCAACCTGGTGCTCAGTCCATAAAACAAGAAAAAAAAAAACTATGACAAAATGAAAAAAATATATATTTAAATTAGCAGGTAAGACTAGAACTCCCCAGCATGAGCATAATATAAAAATCTCACTAAGAAACTGAAGGCCACTGTAAGAACAAGTAGAGCATCCTATGAATTGAGGCTAGCTTTGCAAGTTCTTCTTCAGCTATGTTATTAAAATAAGAAATAATTCACAACATTCTTCTGAACTTTTCCACAATGGAGCATCCCAATCATTCTGAAATGAGATTGTAAACATACTGACATATAAATTTAAAGCCAACTTCTCCCACAAAATTCCCATACTAATTCCAATCAACACTGAGTCACTCCATCCCCACCATTACTTTGGAATATGACCTTATGGAACAACCAAAAACACTTCTTCCTTGAGTCCTAATAATGTACCATGTTGTCTAATTAACAGTGAAAACACTGCATCACAATACACCCCTTTTATCTATTTAAGTGAAGCCTTGTTTCAGGCTGTGTCCCTGAAGCCTAGCATAATGTTGTACTTTTGCACCTTTACAAGGTGTTAGAAAAATATGTATTTGAACATGTGTAAAGTGCTAGTTTAAAAGCAAATAGTATATAATGCATTTTATTCTATTTACAATATGGCAATAAGAATGATTTTACATGTAGTTGCTTGAAGCTTTGGAGCTGCAGTGTATTTGAACTCTGACCCTGGCAGTAGCCAGCTCAGCAAGCTTATGTCTTTCACTAATTATTATCTGCTGGGTCAGGAAAACTGAATGTATAAAGCATTGAATATTCTTATTCCTTCCTCTGAGATAATTGACCTTGTGAATGTATCAGAGATAAGGCACAGCTGCTAAAGTACAAGAGTGAACCGACTATTGTATTCAAGCTAGCCTGAGACCTTGGAAGAGTAACATTTACAGAAAGACATTATAATGAACCAGGTGCTTTGCAAGGCTGTATTATTCCCATGGGAAAACTTTTAAAATGTATAACATCAGCTTTTTCTTATGAATAGAATATTGTAGACCATAGTGATGTAGGTGCCCTGTGACTAACCACGTCAGTAAAGTGGGCACAGCCTGAATGTAAGACTATATAAAATTGTGCATTTCCTGCATCATGTCAGACAAAACTCTGTACTTGTATGTTTTTTTGCCTCCTGGTGTACACTAGTAAACTTTTGCATCTGAGCCTCCTGTGTTGTTATCATTTGTTTTTATTTAACAGTTTGGTCCTTCGGACCTGAATTCCCTTGGTAAGCTGCAGGTCAGAATGTATCGGTGGTCGAATACTGCGCAGGAGAAGTTACCAAAATGGTTCTTCTTGAAGCACAAAGACCTCCGACTGAATTGTCGTCTTGAGAGGCTGGCCACTTTCTGATCTGCGGCCGAAGAGCGGTCTCGAACTGGTCCACCCAGGAGGCTCAGGTAGGAAAATATTTGCCTTTTTTCTGTTTTAGATCAGGGACTAGGTTACAGTAAATGTCATTGTCAGAGATTTGTTATACAGATCAGGGACAAAAGGAAATTACTGTATATTTTGTCAGAGATCAGGGAAACAGAATAAGGTAGGCAGTCATTCTAGATAAACTGTGTAAGGAACTGAAATACCACGTGGTGAAAAGGGTTACGTAACATTTTTTAGAATGGGAAATCAGTGCACTAAAAAATCGCGAGATCCGCCCCTAACTGATGACGCAAAATATATGCAATTACAACGGACTGATAATGTAAGGTATTATACAAAATGGGTTAATTAATATGGATTTGATGGTAAATTAAACAAGATTTCATTAGTTAAACTTTTAAAACAGCTTAAATCTGACGCAGAAGGTCAGGCAAAAAAACAACAGCGATTAGGCATTCCTCAAGCACACAGGTGGATTGAGGAAGTAAACCGAAGGGAACAGAAAACTAAAAATGCAAAAACATTATTTTTAGACAAAGAGGATAATAATACAGTAATAGCGACGGCCCCTCCCCCTCCGCTCCCTCCAATGCCTTTTTCAGGATATGAAGCAGGAGGACAAGCTGGTCCACCTCCACGTTATCCTGAAGTTACAAGAGTACTAAAACCATTTGTTAGAGATCCTATTGAAACTAGGTCCCGGACATGTAAAACACTAGGTGGCACAGACTTATATCAAATAGGGAAAAATACACTAGAAGAGAGTGAGGAAGAAATCTGTCCACTGATCGAGGTACCAAATCCTCAGGCAGGACAGGAAGGGCAGGACCCAACTCTTCTAGTATATAGACCATGGACACCGGAAGATATTCGGAAAGCTACAGAGGGAATCCCTCATCCAAAAGTTAATTACACAAAGTTTTTACAAGATTTACAAGGTATGAGACTAAGTTACCACTTAAATGGGGAAGAAGTAGAAAAGGTAGTTAGACAGATTGTGGGTCCAGACTGGCACATGATTTGTGGCACCTGGAATCCTCGTAATGCAGAGCTTAAACCACTCCCACATAGTGACGCAGAATTAGACAACAGAGTGAAAGGTCTTACAGACCGAATTTCTGAAAAATGGAAACCTAGAGCAGATTGGACTTGCATTAATAAATGCATACAGCAAGAGAATGAAACTGTAGATGGGTACTATGGTAGATTATTGGAATGTTTCAATAACCATAGTGGTATGGCTATTCCTGAAAATCAGACACATGATACCTCATATGAACAGCAACTGAAAAATGTGTTTTTGAAAGGTTGCATTGCACCTATCAGTAGCTTTATTACAAAGCATATGATAGATCATCGAACAAGTAGGCTACAAGCCTTACTTGAATATGCCAGACATGCTGAAAGACACTTTAATAGTAAAAAGAAAAAGAAGACACAGGTCTTCACAGCTGAAGACGGAGCAGAGGTCTTTGTAGTACAGTCAGGTAAAAAGGGTAAAAAAAATACCCAGGGAAATAGACAATCTGACAAAAGGTCAGAAGATTTTGCAGGCTAAATAAAAAGGTGACTACAGAAAATAAAGGTGATGAGGACTGACTATATGATAGTGATAAAAATCAGAAATCATCAGGGAAGGAAAACAAACAAAGGGCAAACGTAAATGTAGTGGAAGGAACAGAGGAAGTGCAGGCAGATGTAGAGGATGAAGAAAGTGAAATTTTAGATTTGGCATTACTGAGCTTGGAGCTCTATTTGGCAGACACAAAACCGGAAGTTACACTTCTGGTGGAAGAAAGGGAAGTGAAATTCTTGTGTGACTCAGGAGCGTCACGAACTTTGATACACCCTTCAAAGTTACCAGAATATTCTGAATCACCTGACTATATATTAGTGAAATCAGCAAATGGACAGCTATATAGGGAGCCACTCTCCCATGATATAGCAATAACTGACCCTGTTTCAGGCATGACTCAGAAAAGTGAAATTGTAGTTTCTGCAAAATGTCCAGTAAACTTACTGGGAAGAGATCTTATGCAGATATTTGGCATAGTGGTAGTCCCCACTATGCAGGGTATGGAAGCACAAAGACAAATGGATACTTTTGTGGTGCGACCGGAGGGTGAAACTTTTTACTGGTACAGCCAGGACCTAGTTACGACTGGTCCAGGGGCAGTAACCGGAGAACTGATGAATGTAGCCATCAGTAAGGCCCCCTCCCTTGACACTGGCCAACAGCATTTGTTACATTGTACTCTATACTACTGTAGCATGCCAGGACCTGATAAAGAATATGAGCAAGAATTGTTTAAAAATCCTACTAACAGATTAGTATTACGAACCTTGTATTGGGATACTGAGGGAAACAGTGTGGTAAGCTGTTCACTACCTCAGGAACTCATGACACTGTACAAATCTAATAGACTACCACATGTCAGCTTGACAAAGAATAAGGATGTGAGATGGGCAGACTTAGGAGAAAAAGTAACAAGATGGGAAAAACAAACTGATTTAGAATTATCGGAACAGGGAATACAAAAACAGAAATTGAATTGGCTAACACAGACACATCCAGCTGTACACTTACAAACTAGTGAAGACAGCTGATTAGCATTCTTATTAGAAGAAGAAGAAAAAGCCTTGTGTGATATACCAAACATTCTTTGGTCAACAGGTAAATCAGATGTAGGACTTATTCAAACAGCAGGACCAGTAACCATTACACCAAAATCAGCATTTAGACCACAAAAAAGACAATACCCCTTGAGGAAAGATGCAGAGCAAGGAATCAAGCCTATAATAGCAGCATTACTCAAGGAAGGAGAACTGGTAGAATCTCTTGATTCACCATGTAACACCCCTCTATTTCCTGTTAAAAAAGCAAACGGGGAATGGCGGATGGTACAGGATTTACAAGCAGTAAACAATGCAATAATACCCAGAGCACTACCCACACACCTTGTTAAATGATTTAAAACCACAACAAAAATATTTTACTGTGGTAGATATAAGCAATGCTTTCTTTTCAATACCTATACATCCTGATAGCCAGTATTGGTTTGCATTTACATTTCAGGGTAAAAGATATACCTATACTCGGCTACCGCAGGGATATAGTGAAAGTCCAATGATATTTGCACAAGAAATGGCAAGCAACCTGGCAGGGTTTACTCCACCAGGAGGTAGTCAGATTCTACTTTATGTAGATGACATCTTGCTAGCAGCCCCTACCCAGCATCAATGCAGGGAAGATACGATAGCATTACTGAAATTTTTAGCAGCACAAGGACACAAAGTAAACAAAAGTAAGTTACAACTTTGGAAAAAAACAGGTTAGATACCTAGGATATGTAATATCCAAAGAAGGTAGAATATTAGACAAAGACAGAAAAACAGCGATTTTACAGGCACAGCAACCAAGAAGGAAATGATGTCCTTCTTGGGAACGACTAATTTTTGTCGAAGCTGGATATCAAACTATGCTTTAGAATCTACTCCACTGGCTGATTTAATATGTAAAACACCAATGGCAGCACAAAATGTATTACAATGGACACCTAAAGCAAAAACAGCTTTCTGCAGACTAAAACAATTGATAGCTTCATCACAAGTTTTAGGACTTCCAAATTACCACAAAAGATTTTTTCAGACCGTAGATTGTAAGCAGGGATACATGACGTCAGTTGTGACGCAACAACATGGGAATAAGCAACGCCCCATAGCTTACTATTCATCACAGTTAGATCCAGTGGCACAATCATTGCCTCACTGTGTGCAAGCAGTAGTCGCAGCTGCAATGGCAGTACAGGCTTCGGCCTCAGTGGTGTTGTTCCACCCTCTCACATTGAGAGTGCCTCATGCAGTCGCGATAATTTTACTACAAGAGAAAATAGCATATCTATCTCCTGCTAGACATCTTTCATGTATGACCATACTGCTGAGCCAACCTCATATGGTAATTGAACGTTGTACAACATTAAATCCATCAACGTTACTTCTAACTCCTGTGGATGGCACACCACACAGTTGCCTGCAGGAAATTGAGCAAATAACTTTGCCCAGACAAGACCTTACTGATATGCCCTTGGATAATGCCGAGGTGACATTTTATGTGGACGGTTCATGCAGAAAGGGTCCTACAGGAAAAAATCTAGTAGGGTATGCAGTAGTCACAGATACAGAGATTTTAGAAGCCCAACCCTTACAGCATAACCTGTCTGCTCAAGCAGCAGAACTGATAGCCTTAACACGGGCTTGTACTCTAGCGAAAGATAAATGTGTGAACATATATACTGATAGTCAGTATGCTTTCTCTACAGTGCATGTTTTTGCACAACAATGGAAAAATAGGGGAATGATAACATCTACTGGCAAACCGATTAATCATGCGCAACTTATTTTGAACTTGTTAGATTCCATTCAGTTACCTACTAAGGTAGCTATTTGTAAATGTTTAGCTCATACAAAACAACAGGATGCAATTTCAAAAGGAAATGCAAGAGCTGATGCAGCTGCAAAGCAAGCAGCCTCAGACTCAGAAATTTTACTTTTAACCGAGGAATTACAACCCTCTGAGATTTTAGATTTAGAAATGTTAAAAACGATGCAGACATTAACCACAAAAGCTGAGAAACAAAAATGGGAGAAACGAGGTGCAATCCTCGAAAATGGACTGTATATCTCCAAAGAGAAAAAAACAATATTGCCGTCTAATTTATTTAGATATGCAGCTTTGTTGAGCCATGGGCAGTGTCATGTCTCAACAGGGGGGATGGTACAGTTAGTAAATCGAATATTCCAAACATAGATTCACAAACTTCACACAAAAATTTTGTGCAGCATGCCATGTCTGTAATAAACATCATGCACAAGGAGCATTCAAACCCAAGCAAGGGAGTTTTCCTATACCACCATATCCGTTCCATACTATCTGTATGGATTTCATAGAACTAAACAAATGTGAAGGGAAAAAATAACAAATAAAACTGTTTTGCAGTTGAACTCTTTTTCAGATAAAAGACAGACCAGACCGTTGGAAGCAGTGCTGACCCCGGGGTCCTGGGTTTGGTTGAAGGTCACGAAGAGGAAGAATTGGGCGAGTCCAAAGTGGGAAGGACCGTACCAGGTACTGTTGGCGATGCCTACTGCAGTCAAAGTTGCTGAGAGGTCGTCCTGGGTCCACCTGACGCACTGTAAACCGGTAAAGAATTTTCAGCTTGATAAACATTTTGTGACTGACACACAACAAAGGCAGGATGGCCAAGAGCGAAATGAGTAAAAACACAGATCAACCCCGAAGATATTGTTTAATCATCTTGCTAACTATGCATTTATTGACTATGATTGTGTTGACTTTCCTTTTGTTGTGGTTCTTCCTACATATAACCACACAAGTGAAAGTAGAGAAACGTGATGAGCTGTCTATAGACTGGCATCCAAACTTTAACACATACCTAGCTATGAAGCGTGTATATGTAGAGACTATGAACATTTCAAATTGCTGGGTTTGTACTGCCATACCAACAGCATATGGAGGACTGTTGATGTCCGCTGTCCCCTTGGGGATAAATGAGACTTGGGAAAATGTACTTTTTGATACAGGTTCTGTAAGATCACAGGACAAAATTGCATTGTATTTGCCTATTACACAGAGGGGAATTGTATGTTTCTATAAGAATAACACACTCCAAGTGGGTTGGAGTAACTGTAACATAACTATATCTTATAAATGCTATATTAAAGCCAAAGATAAAAGCACTATTTGTAACGCAAATTATGATTCATATTTGAGCTTAATAAAAACAACATTAAGTGAAGTGCAGAAAAATCCTGTCTTGCATAAACAATTGTCTGTTATAGACAAGAAAATGTTTCATTCAGAGCTAACCCGCATCAGTACCAAAGTAGAAAACTGTTATTTTATTTGTGGGGAAAAAAGCATACAAATGGCTACCTGAGAATTGGTCCGGCAGTTGTTTTTTGGGTTATCTGGTTCCAGCTATAAGGCATACTGCAAAATTACCTCTAGGTAAGATACAAAATGTAAGAGATGTAGCCCGAAAACCTGAAGATCCTATCGGAAAACCTGTAAATAGCAATGGGAAAAATCGAAGCTGGTTGGAAGAACCATCATTCTGTGAAAGATAAAGAAAAATTGACTCATATGGACTTAAGTGACAGTGTTATATCCTGGGCTGGAATATTTCCAGCATATGGAGCAGTCAAATCGATCTGGGAGTTGAGAAAACTGTTGAAGCTTCTCGAAGTAATGAGTAACACAACTTTTTCTGCTCTCGAACTAGTGACTGATAAACTGAATGCAGTGAAAACTATTGTGCTACAAAATCGAATGGCTCTTGATTAATGATCACCTAGAGGTAATACAGCAGGTATCAGCCATGACTGAACCAGGCCCAAACCCACTGACGAACTTTTTCCAGAGTCTGTTTGGTGGGTGGGGTTCTATCCTAATGAATATTTTGATTGCTATTTGTGTTGGTCTGCTCCTATTAGGAGCATGTGTCTGCTGCGGGATCCCCTGTATGAAAAGATTAGTCAAAGATTTTGTTGATATATCTGTAACTGAAACTTTGTACCAAGACATTGAATTGGAACTATTGGTTCCAGACGAAACTTGTTCCGAAATATAAACTAAATGACTTGCCTAGTTAAAAAGTCCTTAAAGGAGAAGGCTAGGAGACGATATAACATTGTTTATGTTTCTGAATAGAATAAAAAGTATTAAAAGGAGGGAAATGTTAGAAAAATATGTATTTGAACATGTGTAAAGTGCTAGTTTAAAAGCAAATAGTATATAATGCATTTTATTCTATTTACAATATGGCAATAAGAATGATTTTACATGTAGTTGCTTGAAGCTTTGGAGCTGCAGTGTATTTGAACTCTGACCCTGGCAGTAGCCAGCTCAGCAAGCTTATGTCTTTCACTAATAATTATCTGCTGGGTCAGGAAAACTGAATGTATAAAGCATTGAATATTCTTATTCCTTCCTCTGAGATAATTGACCTTGTGAATGTATCAGAGATAAGGCACAGCTGCTAAAGTACAAGAGTGAACCGACTATTGTATTCAAGCTAGCCTGAGACCTTGGAAGAGTAACATTTACAGAAAGACATTATAACGAACCAGGTGCTTTGCAAGGCTGTATTATTCCCATGGGAAAACTTTTAAAATGTATAACATCAGCTTTTTCTTATGAATAGAATATTGTAGACCATAGTGATGTAGGTGCCCTGTGACTAACCACGTCAGTAAAGTGGGCACAGCCTGAATGTAAGACTATATAAAATTGTGCATTTCCTGCATCATGTCAGAGAAAACTCTGTACTTGTATGGTTTTTTGCCTCCTGGTGTACACTAGTAAACTTTTGCATCTGAGCCTCCTGTGTTGTTATCATTTGTTTTTATTTAACACAAGGTGAACCCACCAAAGACCCTGGAAACTGCAGGCCTATCAGTCTTAACAATCTGATCTGTAATATCATGGAACACATCATCACCGATCTCACAAATCAAGATATTAAAAATCTCATTATGATTTACCCCTAACAATTTGGCTTCATAAGATAATAATATCCATTTATCAACCAGGTAGGCCTAAAGGGCACACAATGATCTGGTAGCAATGACTGTCTAAGTGCACACTTCTCCGAGTAGTTTCCAAACGTCCTTTCTGCTTCCACTACCCCCCTTCTTAAAGGAATTTCTCAGGGCTTCATGTTCCCAGCTCTTTTTTCCATTGTCATTAATAAACTACCACCTAATCTCCCCAACCTTCAAGTATTACTTTATGCTGATGACGTGGTCTTATTTTAGTCAATTCTGACCTCTTTGGCTATACAGCAACAACTACAAGCTGACTTCCTTTCTGTAAAGAAATGGCTTAATAACAACATTCAAATTCTGAACACTTCTTGAACTAAAACAATGCTGTTTGGTACCAAACCTAAATGGTAGAGTAACTATCACTTCCTTTTTTCCATGTCCATATTGACAACCCCATGTGGCTTGATCCTGCTCTGATCTTTCACAGTCACCTAGAACAAATAGGGAAGAAATTTAATTCCCTCATATTTTGGTCCTATAAAATGTTCCCTTTCTCTCCAGACCAACCAGGCATACCACAGGCAAAGTAATTCTACTAACTAGCACAGCTTGAATATGGCTATCCATTAGATGCAGCAGCATCTAAGAAAAACTCCTCCACTATCCAAACTATAAACATTCTGTCTTCCATCTCATTACCCTCTCCTACAGAAATGAGTATCATTGGATCATGCTTATTGATGCCAGTTGGCTACCTGTCCAACAACGTGTGCCAGATTGCTGTTGTGATTCCAACTCTACAAAATTGTTAAATAACACTCCTGTCCTTCCCTTGCCTCTTTCATATTCAGATGAACTTCCGAGTTACAGCCTAAGAAGTCTTAACCACTTTAGTCCAATTCTTCAGTGTCTCATTGCCAGACTTCATTGCACTAACCATGCTTTTTCCATCCGAAGCCACAAAGTCTGAGAATCCCTCCCCCTACTAATGTTAAGGGCCTCACTTCATAAGCCTCATTCCATGCTCAACTTAAAGATAATCTCAAGTCTGAGTCAGTTTGCAAATGCTTTCCTTCTGGACACATCACCTACCCCCCCCACTCACATATCACCTACCGCCCCCACACTCTCCCCTTCACCCATCAGGTAGCTGTTACTTCTTCTGGTACCTCATTACCACAATTGGCAAAACCAACCTTAAATGCTTTCCTGGAGTCAGCTTATCTTTGTTTCTTTTGCAAAGTTTTCACTCTTCTTCCTTACTGTTTACTTTATAGAGAGTCTGAATAAAAAGCATTCTTTATTAAAAATATTTTTTTATTTTTTTATTTTTTACTTTTAAGTCTTTAAGTAAAAAACGTGGCACATTGTATGATGCATTAAAAAATGTGAAGTCATGTTGAAAGTAATATGAACAAAATGCCTCCATTATTTCCTATATGTATTTCTGTTGCTCATATTAATTATAAGCCTTAAGGTCAGAGCTGTGCTGCTCATATTAATTATAAGCCTTAAGGTCAGAGCTGTGCTGAGGGCAGAGTACTTTCCTGCCATAGTGTGGAATCAGCAGAATCTCATTAGAAGGCACTTCCTATTCTGTTCTCCCATTAATGGTATCCCCTTGGCCAGCATTGATTAAATGACAATGCCATGGCTTAAATTATCATCCATTGAGGGCTGTTCCATATGGGTGGGGAACACTGCTGTTTTCTTCTCAATAATGTAGTATTACCCCAGAATGTTGACAGGCAAACCTTGTTTTAAAGGAGCCTTGCATCTGCTTTCTTACTAAAACTGATTATACATATCACAACGATCTGATGAAAAGTATTACAACTAATTAACTGCAATAAACTGAATTACCTTAGTTCCCTTGAATGTGATCTATATGTATTTTATGTACTCAGGAATGTTGCATTCCAGTACAAAACAAAAATATGTTGGTAAACAGGAGTGTGCTTTGTCACCATAAGTTACATGCTGAACTGCGTTACCTGCTTTGAAATTCTGTTCTCATGCACATATTTCTTATCAGCTAACAAGATTTTTGATGCATATTTTTACCATCAAAGCAAGGCATGGAGCATATTAATATCATATCAGATCAGCACTTTAATTCTAGATGATAAAGTACATTCATACATTCAGAAAATGTATGAAAATGGCAAAGTCATGTTATTTTTT
Organism: Protopterus annectens; assembly: GCF_019279795.1. Classification (NCBI taxonomy): domain Eukaryota; kingdom Metazoa; phylum Chordata; order Ceratodontiformes; family Protopteridae; genus Protopterus; species Protopterus annectens. Next base: position 1,136,030,064 of record NC_056726.1, on the reverse strand, counting down.
TCATTTTTGACATATTAACCAAAACTACATAGTGTGTGTGTGTGTGTGTGTGTGTGTGTGTGTGTGTGTGTGTGTGTGTGTGTGTGTGCGCGCGTGTGTGTGTCTGGAGAAATGATGTAGACAGATGTGAGAATGTCTGTGTGTGTGTGTGTGTGTGTGTGTGTGTGTGTGTGTGTGTGTGTGTGTGTGTGTGTGTGTAGAAATGATGTAGACAGATGTGAGAATGTGTGTGTGTGTGTGTGTGTGTGTGTGTGTGTGTGTGTGTGTGTGTGTGTGTGTGTGCGTGTGTGTGTCTGGAGAAATGATGTAGACAGATGTGAGAATGTCTGTGTGTGTGTGTGTGTGTGTGTGTGTGTGTGTGTGTGTGTAGAAATGATGTAGACAGATGTGAGAATGTGTGTGTGTGTGTGTGTGTGTGTGTGTGTGTGTGTGTGTGTGTGTGTGTGGATGTGTGTGTGTGTGTGTGTGTGTAGAAATGATGTAGACAGATGTAAGAATGTGTGTGTGCATGTGTGCGTGTGCGTGTGTGCGTGTGTGTGTGTAGAAATGATGTAGACAGATGTGAGAGAGTGTGTGTGTGTGTGTGTGTGTGTGTGTGTGTGTGTGTGTGTGTGTGTGTGTGTGTGTGTGTGTGTGTGTGTGAGTGAGCTTGGCATTTTTCCACTGTCTTGCTAATGGCAGAGGGGCAATATTTTATTTAAAGACTAAAATATTGTCTTTCTGTCATTATTTTTAGTCTGTAAAACACTGCCGCTCTGTCATAAGACAGAACCACAGATAGACAGAGCCACAAAGCCAATTTCAATAAAAATAAATTCTAATAATAAACGATGTTTTACCTACTTGCTATGTTCTGAATATGTCCGATATAGTAGGACAAAGGCACTCAACATCTAATAAAGTATCATATGATCAACATTGGGTTGCATTTTTTTCTTTTTTTATTAGTAACATTACTGCCTTCCAGTTATCCAATAGTTTATTTATTTTTTTGTGAAAAGAAAGAAAAGTTGAAAACTAAGTGATAAAATGTGGTCATTACTGAACATACATACTTTACATGAAAACCACAAACACTAATGCTTGTACAACATGCCACTGATCTAGTAACTACTTCATTTATTATCATTTACTGATACTAGCATTAACTGAAACAATGATATTTTACCTCCTTCACAAATGACACCAGCATCTTCATAGTGATTGCAGTTATGTTGCAGTACTGGACTGGCGGAACAGTCTGAGAGATGAGATTCATTCCCTATACAGTTTACATCATCCAGAGTAATAGGGCCTGAGCCCCAGCCAAATTGGGCACAACATGAGGCAGAGAGAGCTTGACCACAACCAACTTGTCTACATACCACTGTTGCATCATTTATATCCCAAGAATCATCACAAACAGTACCCCACTTTGAGTTGTAGTAAATCTCAACTCGACCCGAACATACATTGGGTCCATTCACAAGACGTACTGGTAAAGAGCTCTTTCCTGTTAGTAAAAAAGAAAGAAAAGAAAAAACAGAATCATTTTAAAGTGTATTCATTTATTATAAAACATTTAGGTTCATTTGAACAATATATTTAATCAATAATTCAGAAACATCAAATAGAAACCACATAAGATGGAACTATAGTAAAATTTTTTGGAGTAAATGTGCTGTGTAATCATTATAAACATTACTTGTCTGTATAATCTGAACTAGTTTTCTAATAGAAATGGTAATACATGGTTTATAGCTTTTATATAGCGTTATGCAATATAGACTATACATAGCATTTCAAATGAAAATATTATTTACATAATTGTATTACTGTTATTGTATAAATTCCACTTAATATCTATTATATTTACTCTAACACATCATATTTATTTGTAACTGCCATGTACAGTAAAGGTAATATATAACTGTGTTCCAATCATTTCAAACAAGTAACCTTGTTTACATCAATATAGTTCAGATTCCATTCACAAAAAGTACAAGATTTGGAGCATCAGATAAATGCTAATGTTTACACCAGTAGATCACTGGCTCATAGCCGAAAATAATCCTGTTAGTTTTCCTGACCATTATTATGATTTAGTTGTTAATTTTCACTAGAAATATTATGATTTAGTTGTGATTAAAAGAATTAGAAAATAAAAAATTACATCAGAAAATACAGTAACATCCCTATAGAGATTACTACCATGCTGATAAAGTAATACGCAATGCAGTCAGAGAGAGGAGATTACTTGTGTATAATTTTATCACATGTGATACAGGCTGGTACTCATGGTTTCACTGAACACATAATAAAAAGGAGAAATGCATTCATTATACATTTCCCCCTACCCCGTTTCATAGACAGCAGACAGCTATGAAAATTTGAAAAGTGTGACATCTAGCTTCCTACTGTCTTTCATTGGGCTCCCTATTAATGCAGACATTTGAAATGCCAAGTGCTGACACAACAAAAATAAAGAACAAAAATATGGGAGAAAAGCAAATACTGAACATTGTTATTCTCTCAAAAACTTCTTTTTTACAGGGGAAACAAGGTCCTTTCAACCCCGCACCCCAAACATATATATGCCATCTCCAAGACTGCCATACCTCACTGAAAAGGGAATATTTTGAGAAATGGCTATCTCAGACTTAATAAATATAAGTCCATTTTTTGACCATTCAGTCTTGTCATTACAGGAGTCATTAATGTGGGTTCCAACATTTCAAATGATTACCCACTTTACACTTATATTTTTTAATATTTTGTTTACTTTATTTTTTAAAGTTGACCTGTATGTAAGTGTTTTTATTTGCACACCTGGTTGAAAATTGCTGGATGTCATTGTCTTGTCTTCTGTGCTGTGACCTGCATACCTGAGGTGCTCTTTGTACAAATTGCTTTCTTGGGAAGTGAATGTGTCAGTTTATACTGGCATACTGAAGCCGGCTATGAGTGGACTAGTGGAGCATTGGCCTATCTGGTTAGCTTTCTTGATATGTATTTGGAGATTCTTGTCAATGTAATGGTTTGCTTTACACCAAAGAGTCATGATTCTCAGTGTCACAAGTGTCACAGTGACACAGAACAGATTGACATTAGTGGAGAATACATATTCAGTGGAAAGGTGGTAGGATGCACACTGTGGGATCGATGAAGAAATGAGGACATAAGAACAGAAGCCAAAGTAGCTCCAGTTGCAGAAAAGATCAAAGAGAACAGATTAGAGTGGTTTGGGCACATGTGTAGAAAAGAAGAAGACAATCTGGTGAGGAAGATTTGTGACAGACAAGAGGAAAGTAAGAGGAAGTGAGGACGTCCAGCAAAGAGGTGGATAGATTGTGCGAAAAAAGATCTGCGACAGTCAGCAATGATTGTTGAAAAAGGCAGGTGTATGGCACTGAATCGAGAGAGCTGGCAAACCCATGTAGAAAAATGGGAAAAAGGAGGCTGTTGATGATGATGATGATGATGATGATGATGATGATGATGAAATATTCAGTGAAAGCATAGGAGCAATACTAAATCCAAAAATCTAGACTTAATTTTATGCTATATGGGCAATAAACTTTTCTTAGTATTACAAGAATGTTCAGTGTTTCATTTCTCATCCAGTGTTTAATTCATCTCGAGGTAATGTGTTACCTAACAAATATGGCTATGCAGCCACAGTTTCTATTAGGTCTAAATGAGGGGTAAGCATAAAACTCAGGAATTCAGGGTGTGCTGTCTGGCCAATTAAATCAGGTCTCCATAAAAGCACATAAATGGATATGTGCCAAATGCCAGGTTGCCTCAAAGACCTGCAATTTGTTATTTAGACTTTAACATTAAGTAGAGACATTTTTATATGATCTAATGGTTGATTTGTTTTGGAAGTTAGGTTGGAAGGTATAGCAGCTTTACCTTTTCTACAAAGGACACAGTGGGGCAGTAAAATCTTTCACCAGTATGCAGAAGCCATGAAACGACAGGAGCAATACGTCACTGTTGAAGCAAGTACAGATTTCAAGCATCTCATGCCATGCTGACACATACTGGGCCCCCTCTGGAATAGGAATTTAGTCAACTGTTAGGCACCACTCTACTGCTAGGGTCAGACCACCATGCATGCTGCCTACTATATATGTATGACAGCTGAACTCAGGTGTATCTGTCCCATCTCATTCTTGAATTATGAGTAACAGCACTACAGAATAGACAGGCATTATACTTTACTGTTATACTTTACACTATAAGCTAGTACTAAGTCTCTTATATAGGACATTATGAGCACTATTAAATCTGCACTTTGCATGTTATGAACTACAAAGTGAGACAGAGATATTGTACTTACATGTAAGCTCCAGATGCAGCTTCATCAGTCATAGCATGGCAGCTGACATCGGCCTGGTGCGTGTGTGTATGTGCATATGATGGCTAATGCAATACATGTTCAAAAAATACAACACACACCCAGACACACACACACACACACACACACACATATTTCAATATGTATATATAGGTTCATAGGTTAGTATTAGGCTAGCTGTCTTTGCAGGCCATTTTTAAGCCTAGTCAATTTCCCTCTCTGTCTGTCTCTCTCTCTCTCTCTCTATATATATATATATATATATATATATATATATATATATATATATATATTTATATATCTGTGTGTATACATATATAAATGTAGATAGATAACAGATATTTCTTTATCAGTATATATCTTCCTACATAAAAAAAAAAAAAAAATATATATATATATATATATATATATATATATATATATATATACATACACACATATATACATACATACATGTGTATGTTTATATGTGAGTGGGTAGCCATTTGTAATTTTGGGACTTGGATTACCACGTTCTGAAATGTGCAGACTTAAGAGCAAAAATTCAGACTTACCATTATTAAGTCTGAGATTGCCATTTCTCATAATATTCCTTATTCACTAATGTATGGTGATCTTGGAGTTGATAATATATATATATATATATATATATATATATATATATATATATATATATATATATATATGCATACATATACACACACACACACACACACACACACACACACACACACACACACACACACACACACACACACACCTATAGCTATCTATATCTATTTATCTATTTATATATATATATATATATATATATATATATATATATATATATATATATATGGATCTACCTGACTACATCGAAAGTTCAGAAGAGCGAAAACGACTTCACCGACGCCAGAAGATCGACAAGTGAGAAGACCGACGGAGGAAAACACCGACGCTGAGAACACTGAGATGGGGAAAGGATGTGTAAGTATGCGGTAGTGACGGACGTTAGGGTGCGAGTAAGGTAAGTGTGCGATGTTGACGGTCTGTAGGGATAGGGGTGGGATAAGTGAGTTAGGGTTAGGGCGTGGGTTAGGTAAGGGTGCGAGTAAGGTAAGTGTGCGATGTTGACGGTCTGTAGGGATAGGGGCGGGATAAGTGAGTAAGGGTTAGGGCGCGGGTTAGGTAAGGGTGCAGTAGTGATATTTTTTGGGTTAGGGGTGGGTTAAGTGAGTTAGGTTAGGCGGGTTAGGTGAGTGTGCGATAGTGACGGACCTTAGGGTTAGGGTTTCGGTTAGGGTTGTAGATAGTTCTGTATGTAAGGGTTAGTGTTGGTTTGTAAGGATTTTGGTGTGCTTGTGTTGTGTGTGTGGTTTTTGGACAGGGGATTTGTTTTGTTTGTTGATTGTTGTTGTTATGATGTGTCGAGTGTATGAGGTGTCGTGTTTGAGAACTGTCGATAATGTGGTGTCGGTGAAGTCGTTTTCGCTCTTCTGAACTTTCGATGTAGTCAGGTAGATCCATATATATATATATATATATATATATATATATATATATATATATATATATATAAATATATATATATCTATATATCTATATCTATCTATCTATATATATATATATATATGTATACGTATACCTATACCTAAATATATATATATATATATATATATATATATATATATATATATATACATACATATATATATATATAATGTATATATGATTAGAGGGTTGCAGTTGGGCTATAGCCCTCCCCTTCTTGGGGTTAACAAGTTTAAAGGTGAAGCTTATGTTTGATATACACTCTTCTCTATTTTCAGTTTATTTTTAACAGTGTTTTCGGACTCAACAGTCCGAGTTCTGACATTTCAGTAAGGATCCATGTTAATGTGGTGGTGTCAGTCTTTCCTGTATCAGTAGCTGTGTGGGCTGACTTTTCCCATTTGGGACAATAATGGTTGAAAGACAAACCAAACACAGTGCTTTTGTTTCACTGTAAGTTAATCACTGTACTGAATTTGCAGGACTCAGCATCATAACTAAATACATTAAATTTGAAAAATTCATTTCAGCTGTACATGAAATACAGAAACATATTTTTCTTGGCTAGCTGAAAGATGTTCACACATATGAGTTCTTTATAACTCAGATCTGGACAGCTCTGATACAAATGGCTAGCAGTCAGAAATGTCACAATTATGTGCCTTCTGGTAGGCATTTATATGTTAAGAAGCCACTTATGTCAGCTAACTTAATAAGCAATTGATATTACAAATATGAGCACAGGGGATTTATACTGGGAATAAGGGGATTCTTAGGCTAAATATAGCTTGGAAATTTAAAGAAGGTGTGATGAAAGGAGATACTGCCAGCACAGCTAGCTGGAATTTTGTAAATAATTATATGTCATTTATGAATATCAAACTTATTCATATGAAATGCATGTGTTACAAATGTATTAGAAATGTGGATCATACAAGATGCTTGTGTTACAAATGTATCAGAACAGTATGTCATGTATATATCAAATTGCTTTGTACAGATGTTTGTGCTGCAAAGTTATTTGTATAGTGCTTGTGTTTGAATTGCATCAACAGTGTTCCCTGCTGGAGATAACAGAAATGTACATGCCCTCAAAAAAAGGGCATAGCAAAATTAATTTAAAATGGGTGGCGAAAGCCAAACACATTCTGGCTAGGCTTATAAATGCCCTAGGGCAGATAGCCTAGTATGAACCTATGAACCTATGAATTATTGTAACTGCTTAAATGTATATGTTTTTCATAGATAAAACTGGAGGGTTAACTTCATACTAGCAAACTTCAGAAATAATATCTGGAATTAAATCACTTTATATCCTAGGCCATAAAGATGCTATCTCGCAGGTTTCAAGGGAGCCAGAGACACAAAATCTGCACCTAGGAAGCTTTCTGTATTGTCTTTGGGGTGAACTAATTATTACTCTGAATGTGTGGAAGAATGCAGTTGTTTTAAGACTTCTGGCACTTGCCAAAGATCTGACCAAAAACCCTTGTGTGTGTATTTTTAAAGGGATGTGCTAAGTCCTTCCAGCAATAGGGAGTTTGCCTGAGAACTAGAAGTCAGATGATCAGAAATGATGTAATTTTGCAATCTACCCCAGCAGTAATGTTTTAGATATTATTTTGAGAAGTCTCTTGGTGAGACAGAGCATTCTGTATTCTGCCTTGGGACTGACAAGAAGAAGAAGAACCATTCATCAAATCATCTGCCTTGCTCTGGTAAGAAAGTTACTAGGGAATAGTATAATTCTCTTAGATTCAGTCAAAAATATAGTGAAGCTTAGTTTAGATATTGATTTTCTTTATTTGTTTGAAAGGCTCCTTCAATGCTGTTTTAAATATTTCCTGTGGTTTTGATCTCTGATGTCACTGTGAATATATTCTTAGTATTTTCTTGTTCTTCTATTATTTATTATTAAATATATTTAAACCTTTCATTGTGGCTGATCTTTGTAGAGATATTTAAGTTTTGAGAGTACTTGCATATTTATTTGTTGACAATATGTAGGCCACTCCTAAAAGCCTTGCTCTTGGTAAAACTACCATTTGTATTAATATTACTCAATATATTGGGTACCCTGGGAAGAGCTTTAAGGTAGTTGGCAGGAGTGTCTGGTGGTAGTCATAACCACCTTATAGTCTAGGGAGAAGAGGGCATAGCTAGTAAACCTGTGCCAGCATTTACATACATCAGAGTTTTGGAGTTAGCATCCTTCAGAAAATACATGTAAGCACAAATCCTCTTATTGACCCAGGTGGGTCTTGAGCCCACAATCCCCAGCTCCAGAGGCTGATGCCTTATCCATTAGGCCACTGGGCCCTTTCATACGCTCGTAACTTTCTAAGTTCATTAAAGGAATATGGGGCATGTTACCAGTATGGGCAGCAGGCAGAAACAATTTTTGTTTGGATGCTGTCATTTGCTGGTCAGTACAGGCAGATTATATTGCCTGTTGCGAGACCTGACCTTACCAACTTCAGCTAGAAGTGCTTAACATTTATTAAGGTTGGGTCGCATGCCCCTCTGCCGCTTAACTGTTTTGCTTTTTTCTGAATATTGGAATGTAATCAGTGCACTCCATGTACTACAAGGAAATTAACCCCATTCCACATGCCATTGAGTGCATTTACCCTCCCCTGTAGGATATGCATGGTCATCTTCCCTGCTTGTAATGAAAAGCACCCAAGCACCACTTGAGCTCAGGTCACCTGGGTATTTAGCCCTCTGTGGTACTTGTGCAGGCTCAATAAAAAAATAGTCATAATTATACCTTTGTCCAAGACCACTTAGTCTTCTCCTATCATAAACTTTGGGCTAATGTCAATATAACCAATCTTTGGCAAAATATTAGAAAAAAGTAGATATAACCATCTATCTGAATATGCTCACACTAACGTGGTTCCATGATGGCATCAGTAAGGCTTCTTGTCCGAGAGGAGTACCATGTTTGCATTGTAAACCCTTAGAGATTGTACATTTCAGAACATGAATGTATGCTAAGAGGTACTCTTCTCAGTGATCGCCCAAAAAGCATTTTATCTAGATGATGACACCCCCCTTCTAAACCCCGTTACTCTGGGTACAGTTCAGCTTTCAGACGTTTATGTATGTCTTAAATAACAAAAAAAATTCAAAGTAAGAACTACATCAACTCCTTTGTTCCTCTGCACAAAGGTGCGCTTAAGGTTCAGTCCTATCTCCCATATGATTCACCGTAACCAATAATAAATTATTTGCTGCCCCACTCACCTTTACTCCAACTAGATTTAATACATTAATAACATGGAAATTTATAGGCAAGGTTTGCCACCAAGTAAATCCAAAGGGAGTTACAATGGAACCTACATGCTCATTCTTAACACTAGTAACAACAGCAAAAATATGAATAGGCAAATGTACTAGAGGAATGAACTGGAATATCTGGGGTGGCTTAGTGATAAATCACTTTGTTTATGGTGTGCAGGGTCCTGGGTTTGAGCCTTGCAGAGACTGCTTATTTGCAGGGTTGGGAGGGTGGCTTAATAGCTAAGGCGTTTGCCTTACAAACCCAAGGTGCAGTGTTTGAATCTCCCAAGGGATAACTGACTAGGCTTAAAATGGCTCACAGGGGCAGTTAGCCTAGTACTAAACTATGAACAATTTAACAAAACAACCTATGTGCATTAAAAACTGTAGGAAGATTAGCACACCTAGGCATAGGCGCTGGAAGCTGTTAAAGATTGGGTGGGGGGGTGACATAAAAATGGTAGTTTTTATAACTATTTGTGACTACAACATAGGTTCACTTGGAGGACATTTTAAGCTTAGCCAATTCCCTTTTGATGCTTGAATTAACATTTTCTAATTGGTCTTAGCTATCTCCATGGCTGATACAAAATTCAAGGGAATTAACTGAGGATGCTAATTAGCTAAAAGTGGGCTTTTTTAATTTCAGAAAAGTGGGGGTGACAGGGGCAGACAGGGGCACTTAGTGAGCTAAAAAGGGTAATTTTTATAACTATTTGCTACCACAACATAGGTTCACTTGGAGGACATTTTAAGCTTAGCCAATTCCCTTTTAGTTCTTGAATTAACATTTTCTGATTGGTCTTAGCTATCTCCATGGCTGATAAATAATTCAAGGGAATTAACTGAGGATACTAATTAGCTAAAAATGGACTTTTTTAATTTTAGAAAACTAAACTAATATCAAAATATTTTAAAATACTACATCTATTGCACTATGAACAGCTGCCCGACCATAAATAAAATGCTAATTACAGAAATGATGTTCTAATTAATACATAAATAGACTCATAAATGCCCATGAATGCATATATACATATGCAGATACATAAACAGACCAAACATATAACTATATACAAATATTTAATAAAATGGTACCACAACGAAAATATAAACATCAACTTATTAAAAGTAATTATAGTAAAAATTTCATTAGTTAAACTTCAGGTTAAAGAATATTGTTTTTAAAAATAGACTTACTTCTTTCTGAAAAAAATAGATATAATATATCTTGGAGTAATAGCCTTCTAGTTCTTTACAAACAATCAGGAATTTTAAACAGTGCTCTTTTCCACAATGTACATTTTTGTGGTGTTCAGTCTCTGGACTTGTATCTATATTGTTCCTGAGATCTTTTCAGTGATCATATATTCTTAAACTAACTGGCATGGTGTTATCAATGTAGTACATTTAATTCAGTACATTATCTGGTGGTCTGGTAATGGTATTTAATTATGTTAAATAAATAAATAAATAAAACCCAAACAAGCAGCTTAAAGGCCTAAAAATAGGGACACTTTTTAAATATTGCTCTTACAAATGTAGAACATTGATAGAATAACAGGTTATGCATTAGCATTAATTTTCTGAAGGATATGAAGCCCGAAACTGAAATGTGTGCCATTATTTTCTGAATTCAGTCCTCAATGATTTGCCAGTGATTTTCCAGAAAACACAACTTTTATGAGAAATAGACCATAAATAGGCAAAAATCAAGACATTTTGCGACTATCTGTATAGTTGAGAAGCATGCCTCCCAACAAGAGTTTGGTGAATTGACTCACTGTGTGGGAGAATAGATCCTTTGGCCATAACATATGCCTGTATCCAATATGAACCAGTACAGTAGGTTAGTAATAGCAGAGAGAGAAAGAACAAAACATTTACATCTCCCCACCACCAACAACTGATCACTATACCTGAAATTAATTCCTCTGTGGGGGAAAATAAGTATCTCTCTCTCTCTCTCTCTCTATATATATATATATATATATATATGTATATATATATATATATATATATATATATATATCTACAGTGGATATAAAAACTGTACACACCCCTGTTAAAATGCCAGGTTTTTGTGATATAAAAAATGTGACCACAATAAATCATTTAAAAAATTTTCCCACCTTTAATGTGGCCTATAACCTGTACAATTCAACTGAAAAGCAAACAAATCTATATAAAAAATAAAAAAAACATACAATAAGCTGGATGCATAAGTGTGCACACCCTTAAACTAATACTTTGTTGAAGCACCTTTTGATTTAATTACAGCATTCTGTCTTCTTGGGTAGGAGTCTATCAGCACGGCACATCTTGACTTGGCAATATTTGCCCACTCTTCCTTGCAGAAGCACTCCAAATCTGTCAGATTGCGAGGGCATCTCTTGTGCACAGCCCTCTTCAGGTCATCCCACAGATTTTGTATTGGATTTAGGTCTGGGCTCTGGCTGGGCCATTCCAAAACTTTAATTTTCTTCCGGTGAAGCCATTCTTTTGATTATTTGGATGTATGCCTGGGATCATTGTCGTGTTGGAACATGAAATTCCTCTTCATCTTCATCTTTCTAGCAGACACCTGAAGGTTTTGGGCCAAAAGTGACTGGTATTTGGAACTGTTCATAATTCCCTCCACCTTGATGAAAGCCCCAGTTCCAGCTGAAGAAAAGTAACTCCAAAGCACGATACTGCTACCACCATGCTTCATAGTGGGGATGATGTTCTTTTGGTAATGAGAAGTGCTGTTTTTGCGCCAAAACGTACCTTTTAGAATTGTGCCAAAAAGTTCAGCCTTGATCTCATCGCACTATAACACATTTTCCCACATGCTTTTGGGAGACTCGATGTATTGTTTTGCAAATTTTAGCTGGGCCTGGATGTTTTCTGTGTAAGAAAAATCTTCCAGCTTGCAACCCTACCCCATAGCCCAGACATATGGAGAATACAGGAGATTGTTGTCACATGTAGTAAACAACCAGTACTTGCCAGAAATTCCTGCAGTTCCTTCAGTGTTGCTGTAGGTCTCTTGGCAGCCTCCCTGACCAGTTTTCATTTTGTCTTTTCATCAATTTTGGAGGGGTGTCCAGTTATTTGCAACGTCACTGTTGTCTCATATTTTCTCCACCTTTTGATGACTGCCTTCACTGTGTTCCATGGTATATCCAATGCTGTGTAAATGTTTTTCTACCTTTCTCCTGACTGGTACCTTTCAACAATGAGATCCCTTTGATGCGTTGTTAGCTCTCTGTAAACCATGGCTTTTGCTGTAGCAAGCAAATGAATAAATGTCAGGAAAATCCTGCTAGGACAGCCTAACTTTATTTGGGGTTAATCAGAGTCACTTTAATTGATGACAGGTGTGTACCCAAGAAGACTGAATACTTTAATTAAATCAAAAGGTGCTTCAACAAAGTATTAGTTTAAGGGTGTGCACACTTATGCAACCAGCTTATTATACATTTTTTTATTTTTTATATTTTCCCCCTAACAGATTTGTTTGTTTTTCAATTGAATTGTACAGGTTATAGGTCACATTAAAGGTGAGAAAAGTTTTGAAGTGACTTATTGTGGTCTCATTTTGTTATATTAGAAAAACCTGGCATTTTAACAGGGGTGTATACATTTGTTATATCCACTCTATGTCTGTATGTATATATATATATATATATATATATATATATATATATATATATATATATATATAGGTTGATAAATATAGCCATATTCCTCATACACTGTGAAACATTTTCTAAATATTGAATTTCATTTAAAAAATGTTATAAATTTCCCATATATAATTCAATGCAAACATTCCTCCCACATTCCAAAGACATGTGGTAGGTGGACTGGTGATCTGCTGTGGCGACACCTAATGGGAGTAGCCGAAAGATGAAAAAAATAAAAAAAATAAAATAAAATAAACTTAGACAATAAGTCCTTCAAAATAGTTTCATCCATCCTTCCATCCATACACAACCCTTTTTTCTTATTTTTGCCCATGGGGTTGAGGTGTCACATGAAAAAGGACAATCATCTCGAGTCAGTGCTCAAACCGCTGGATAATCTCTTAATTGTTTTTAAATAACATTTATTAGTTGTCTCTGCATATTCCACTAATCCCAGTAACAGCTTATTACCAAACCAGTCTCTGTTTTGCACTTTCTTTTGGGTAACCCTGTCTTTCCACTTCTGAGAAGCGTTCTCATGGCTTGAACCTAGAGATACTATGCCACAATCTCATTTCAGAAGTCCATCCCTGATGTGCCAACAGTAATAATCTTGCATACCAGAATATGATCACTTCTTTACCTTCCACTGGTATCTGTCTTCTCTGATGTTCCATCATCACACTACCTGCTCTGTTCCACTGTTATTTGCTGCAGTATCTGATTTGTTTTTACTATAAGAAATGTCTCTTGCAGTGTGTGAGTGCCCAGCTTTACCATGTTATTTTCAACAGCCATTTCTTCTTGCCTCTCAATACTTGTATTATCTCTGGGTATTATATCCCTGTACATCACTGATATCTACCAAGCATGATGACCTCTGCTTTTTATTTCTCATCCTGCTATCCAAAGTACTTTCACTCTTAACCTGTCTTATTTATCTTATTTTTTACAGACTGAATGTAAGATGCTTCCTCTAATCTTCTGGACTTGTTGGTCTTCCATTCTATTTCATTTTGTTACATGCAAGTATATGCTCCAGACATTTGCATAAACTTTTATTTATTTTATCCTCCTCTTTTTTATCAAACCTCCATGCATCTACAATATCTATGAGTTTCCTCTCCTTGTCACAGGTTGCTACCATAAATGCAGTTGTAAAAATGAGTAGCATGAGAAAGCCTTGCTCAGAAAATTTCTTCTTCAGAAAATCGGTTTCCTTTCAGCATTGATATAGGTTTGCAGAAAAGTCTTCCACCAATTTAATACAATTTTGTTGTCAAGAGAGACTTCTGTTTGTTTTTTTTTTTTCTGTTGTATGAATAATCCAGTGTCTTTTGTGTAAGATGTAACAGCCATGAGTACTTTGTCTAGGAGTGGTCAACTTGGACTTATTTTTCCAACCCTATGGACCCTTTCTATTCTGAAGCCAAAATTAGATAGGAGTTTCGACTCTTCTCTGATCATACTTTCTACAATGATAGGCAGCTCCTGGATAGTGACATTATCTGGGACTGCAATAATTCGCATATGCATTTCCCACTGTTCTCTAAATCACCCACTTTTAGTTGCAGCATGTTCATAGGTTCATAGGTTCATAGGTTCATACTAGGCTATCTGCCCTAGGGCATTTATAAGCCTAGCCAGAATGTGTTTGGCTTTTGCCACCCATTTTAAATTTATTTTGCTATGCCCTTTTTCGAGGTTAGTATACTGTGCCTCTGTCTAACAGTGACACAGAAGTGATACCCGGGGTAAACCTACGATCTCCTATCCACTCATCAAGATTCCTCTTGAAGAGAGTCAATGAGGGACTCTGCCTGAAATGTACCATTTCTTCTCTAGTTCTTGCTTGTTGCCTGTTTCCTCACTCATCATCTTTTTCATTTATTTATTCTCTTCTAAAGTAGTTGCAGTCTACCCTTGCATGTCGGTAAGCACTTCCTGAGTATGAAACACAGTAAAATGGTATGCCTCTATATCATGCATGATCACAGAAAGGCACTGACACAGTAGTATCAGTTTTTCTTCCAAGTTAGCACCCTTAAATCGAGTAATCAGCACATTATCCACTTGACTTGAAGCACCTGCAGGTTTGTGGTTTGTTTCATCTGTGTGACTCCATTATATTTACTTCTGTTATAAAAAAAGTGCAATGTCAGTGGAGTGAGCGACTGAACTAAGCAGCCATGTCATCCCAGGCCAAGCCCCTCACCACCACACACACACATACTCAACCTTTATACGGACAGAAACAAATATTTAAGAAAAATTTCACAACTGCTTGCATATCTCTAATGAAATATTAGTCTTTTTTTTTTGTCCCTTGCTGGCGATCAGTGAATGTGGGTCGACCCTGTAGTCAGTACAATGCTGTGGGTGCTGCTGGATTCCAGACTTCCTTCATAATGCGTTTCCATGCCTTTTGGTTCATGGCAGTCTTTCTGACCTTGTGTAGGTCTAGTTGCTGGCTTCTTAGGTCCTCTTCAACCTGTTTAGCCCACATCTTTTTTTTGTGCAGATTTGTGAACTCTCCACTTTGTGGGGCACTCTCTCCATAATAGTCCCTACAGCAAACAATGGGTGTCTATCCTGCACATGTGTCCAAACCAGTGCATCCTCCTGTTCTGGATGTGTTTGCTGATCATTGACTGCTGATTACGTTTGTTCCAGATGTTCTCATTTCTAATGTGGTCATGAAGAGAGATTCCTAAGATTTGTCTCAGGCATCGCAAATGGAAAATCTCAAGCTTGTTGAGGTCTGGCTTGAGGAAGATCCACGTTTCTGAAACATAAAGGAGAATTGGCAAGATCACTGCATGGAAAAGGCAAACTTTGGTAGTGTTAGAGATGTTTGTCCTCTTCCTTAGACACCATTTGACTGATGCAAATGCTGCGGTGGCTTTTCCAATCCTGTTATGGATTTCAGCTATTGATGCCACCTTCTTCTCCTGGACCAGTGAACCCAGATGCTCAAATTCTTGCGTTTGTTCAGTCTGAACTCCCCCAAGCTGGACGGTGGCTTGTGAACCATTGGTTACCATTACTTGGTTCTTGTCTGGGTTTATCCATAGACCATATGACTGGGCAGAGTCTATATTAGAACATCAATGTTTCAAAACTTCGAATGTTCTAATATCGACACATATTCAGCGAACGCAGAAAATATCGAAGTAACAGAAAAACAAATTTTTTCCTAGGGAAAGAATTTGATTGTCCGTTTCTGTTGCTTTGGTATTTTCATCACTGTGGTGGAAAGTTACGAGTCAGTTTCAGGTAAGTGTGCGATTGAGTGCGGGTTAGGTTAGTTAGAGTTAGGGTGCGGGTTAGGTATGTGTGCGATTTTGTGGATGTGAGGGTTAGGGCAGGTTAGGTGAGTTAGGGTTAGGGCGCGGGTTAGGTATGTGTGCGATTTTGTGGATGTGATGGTTAGGGTGGGTTAGGTGAGTTAGGGTTAGGGCATGGGTCAGGTAAGTGTGCGATTGTGTGGACGTGAGGGTTAGGACGGGGTAGGTGAGTTAGGGTTAGGGCGCGGGTGAGGTGAGTGTGCAATAGTGACGGACCTTAGGGTTAGGGTTTGGGTTAAGGTAAGTGGATAGTTAGTGGTGTGTGTATAGTTTAGTGTAGGGTTAGGTGTAAGATTTTAGGTGTATGTGTGTGGATTGCTATTTGTTTGGTGTGCTTGCGTTGTGTGTATGTGTTTTGGAACAGCAATTTTTTTCCCTAGGAAAAATTCGCTGTTCTGTATGTTTGATGTTTTCATCTTTTGCTGAATAGGGATCGATATTAGAACATTCAAAGTTTTGAAACTTTGATGTTCTAATATAGACCCAACTGGGCGATGTGGGTGATGTTGTAGATGATATCTGTGGTCTCAGCATCACTGTATGCAAAAATGGCACTGTCATCGGCGAACATCATGTCAGTCACAGAATAGGCTTCATAATACTTGAATCTGCTCCTGCCCTCAAATACTCTCCTCATAATGGTGTCTACCACTATGTTGAACAGCAGTGGTGAGGCCACATCCCCTTCATGGATGCCAGCCTGGATAGCAAGCTCTTCAGATAGTTCATTCCGAATGCGCACCTTGCTGGATGAACCATTGTATGACATTTGAAGGAGTTTGATGATTTTCTTCAGCACGTGCTCAGTCTCTATTGTCTTCCACAGGGCAGGCCAGTGGATACAGTCAAATGTGAACCTGAAATCGATAAAGAAGGTAGCTTTACTCTATCTACACCAGATTTTTTCCTCCATCAGCTGATGGATGTTGATGATTTGATCACAGAATCCTCTGTTTGGTCTGAATCCAGCCTCATCTTCCCTTCATGTTGTTTCTGCAGCCTAGATTGTATAATATTCATAAAGCCTTTGCCGATGATGGAGAGCAAGCTGATGGCACAGTAGCTCTTGCATTCCCTGTTGTCCCCCTTCTTATGGATGGGTACAATGATGGTCTTCTTCCATGTGGATGTACCCAAAGTTACTAAAATTACTTCTGTAGATGGTTGATTGATTATATTGAATTATGAAGTGCTAAGTCTATTTTAAGTGACTATTTTAAGTCTAGCTAAGTGAAAGTGCTTGTCTGTATTTTATTAAACTGGAAACTTCAGCCATTGTGGTCTCATTGGGTTTACTTGACATTTTTATTGTTCTCATGTTAGACCTTTGGACCACGTTGATAGTGTTTTTTAGTTATGAAAAATACAGTAACAATTTGTCCTGTGTACTGCCAGATCATTCATTCATTCAGGTTAATGACTACATATCTGGCCTTCCTCATTGATATACCCTTAGATGATAGTTGTACAGCAATTACATGAGGTTTACTCAACATTTCTACAAGACAATATAAGCTAACTGTGATGTCTACTTCTAGGTCATGTTTTTGGGTGCAGTCATTAGAAATATGTTCCCTGAAAGCGATCACATGGGAGGATAAGTCATTGGACTTCCTCAAGCTAGAAATGAAAATTATGTACTTACATACTTTTACATTTGAAGGTATTGAATGGGAAAACTGGACCTGAACAATGCATTTGCATTGCTGTCAGAATGTTACAGTGGACTCACAGTTTCAGCTGCTGTAGCTATAACATTCTCACAGATTCTGTCAGGATTTTTGGTTAATTTTGTTTGCAAAAGTGGCTGCTCTCCCTGTAGCTGCCCACACTGTCCATTTTACTATTAAAACAAAATATTTTTTTAAGATTAAGCAAGCTTGTCAAGACCCCCACATACAAACAGAACTAATGTAATGAACTGTGCTTACTATCCCTAAAAATAACATCGACAGCATCATTTCTTTAATCACAGACAGTTTAGCTCATACAGCACAACAGCAAAACAATACAGTAAAGGGAGCAGCAATTTGGGAGAATACAATATGCAGCAATTACATTTGGAGTTCGGGACCCATGATTATGCAAGGTCCAGTACTCTAAATAATTAACTATCAGCAACAGTAGGCCCAACCCTCCTGACCATACCTATCGTCTCTGCCACCAGCTCTATTACTGACTTGATGTATAAGTATTTGTTATTTTTTTGAGCTTTTCTCCAATGTTTTAATGAGACACAGTACACAAAGTCAGTGTGCCAAACAATCACAGCCCTTAAGGCGAAACACCATGCCTGATACACTAGTAATAGGTGACTCTATAGTCAGACACACTGACATCCCACTTACCAGGCTGAACAAAGAGAGGGTAATGGTGAGCTGTCTGTCGGGAGCTAGGATCCGCCACATAACACAAGCACTCAGGTCACTCCAAAGCAAGTACAAATATGACTCCGTCATTGTCCATTCCGGCGTGAATGACCTGAGACGTACCTCCTTGGACTACATGATAAGAGACATAGATGAGCTCTCTGATTATGTAGCCCAGGCCAGTATGACCCTGAACCTGAGCAGCATCTTGCCCTCACCAAGAATGATGCCACAATACAAAGACAAGATGATCAGCTTTAGTAATTGGCTCAATTACTGGTGTCATTCTAGGGGGATCCAATGTCTGTCTGCTTGGGATGACATGCTGGACAAGCCATGCTGCTTCTCAAGGGACGGCTTGCATCTGTCACCACTGGGCTTCCGGATATTGGCTAAGGCTCTTGCCACCCCCATAGTGCCTTTTTTAGGCAAGGCTCAAAAGACAAACCCACCACCTTAGAAAACAATAAAGTAAAAAAAACTAAAGGTAATGCTGCTCAACACCAGAAGTCTAAATCTCAAGATGCAGGCTCTCAAAGCACTCCTCAGTATGGAGAGCATCGATGTCTGTGCAGTAATTGAAATCTGGTTCAAGGCTCCTGAGAGCATCCCAGCCCTACCAGGTTATACCTCATATCATGCATTTTGGTCCCAAAACCTGGGCTGAACCACAAAAGGAGGGGGAGTGTCCGTATTCATTAAAGACACCCACACCTCCAGGTTAGTGGCAATGCACGAAGCGTCGGAGACCATCCATGTACAACTAACCGTAGGCAAAACTGCTATACAACTTGTAGCATGCTACAGACCACCCTCTCAATCTCAGGAACTCCATTAAGCCTTCCTGAAGACACTGGAGGATATGAATGTCTCACCAAATACCATCATATTGGGAGACTTCAACTACCCAAACATAGACTGGGTGCATTACTCAAACCCCAACACCCTAGCCCAAAGGTTTCTGGAATTCATCAACTCAAATGCGATGGAACAACTATTCACCTCCCCCACAGGGAGAAATAATATACTTGACCTGATCATCACAAACATGGGGACAAAATGCTCAACACCGGAAGTATACCCCTCACTAGTGAGATCAGACCATAAATTAATCACCCTAGATATTCATATCCCACCTCCACCCCCAGCACAAAAGACCACAGTGAGAAACTTCTCAAAAGCCGACTTTACACTCCTTAGCACTGAAATGGTATCCTTCAAGCCCCCTGGGCCAGTGGAAACCACATCCCACACTGCTGAATCCTTCACAAATGCTTTCTACGGGCATCTCCAAGAATGCATGGATCATGCAATCCCAAATAAAACCGAGACCCTTTCCACCAAAGGTAGGCATCCTATCTGGTGGATCCCAGCCATAAACAAACTTTATAACAGGAGAAGGAAGCTACTGCAAGACAGAGCAAAATCCCATAAAGGGAAGGCATCCTTGATCAGCACTAGCAAAAAACTACGTTCGCTAATAAAATCATCAAAGGCCAACTTCGAGAGAAAAATCGCTAAGGACACTAAAGATAATCACAAGGCCTTCTTCAGTTATATTAGAAACCTGGGCAGAAACCCTCAGATATGTGCAGAGTTAGTTCATAATGGCAAAAAATACACTGAACCCACAGATATTGCCAACATACTGGCAGACAGGTTCAGAGCAAATTTCTCCCCTCCCTCTCCCCCAAAAGACGAAATAAATATCTCAGCTGAATGCAACCTCCCTGAAATCTCAGATGTCCAGGTGAGAGCTACCCTCAGCAAAGCTAAAAATACAGCATCCATGGGACCTGATGGTGTCCTGGGTTGCATGCTACGTGAACTCCTAGAAGAGCTAAACCCACACATAAGAACACTGTTTAATCTTAGCCTTGCTACAGGATACGTCCCTGAACACTGGCGTACAGCTACAGTGGTCCCACTCCACAAAGGTGGCACCTCTACAGACCCTGAAAACTACCGCCCCATAAGCTTGACCAGCCTGGTCTGCAAAGCTATGGAAAGGATCATTATGGAACTCATAAACAAAGACATCGGGGACCTACAGACAATTGACCCTACCCAGTTCGGCTTTGCAAATGGCAGATCCTGTCTTTTAAACCTGGTGGACTTTTTTGAAACAGTCACTAGAGCCATCGATGAAGGCAAAGCAGTTCATACAACCTACCTGGATCTGGCAAAAGCCTTCGACACAATATCCCACTCAGGCATCATAGACAAGCTCAACAGCTTAAATGTAAACCCGTTTGTCACAAGATGGGTTGCAAACTGGCTAAAGGACAGAATCCACAAAGTCAGAATAGCTGGAGCTATGTCAGACTCTAAACCAGTCACAAGTGGAGTCCCACAGGGCTCTGTCTTGGGACCCCTCTTGTTCGGCATTTATTTCTCAGATGTGCAGGCAAACATAGGGGGGTTGTGGCTGACAAAGTTCGCAGATGACTGCAAACTAGGTGCCATAGTCGATACACCAGCTGACACATGCATCCTCCAGAAGGGCCTCACAGAAACAGACGACTGGTGCCAGAGTCATGGCCTTAAACTAAATGCCAAAAAATGTATAGTCATCCCCTTGGAAAAAACAAAGTACCCACAAATTACCACATAGGTGGTAATCCATTAAGTACGGAAAAAGTAATCAGAGACCTGGGGACCCAAGTTGACAGTGACCTCTCATTTGACACCCACATCGCCAAAGTGGTTAGAAAGACCTTCTACCTTGCCCACCTTATCATGAAGGGATTCACATCCATATCAAAGGATGTCATTGTACCCTTATATTCCTCCCTTATCAGGCCTATGATTGAGTACAATGCCCCATTTGGTATGTACCTCACCCGGCACCTACAGCAGCTGGAGAGACCCCAAAAGTAACTTACCAAGAGGATCAAGGGTCTCCAGCATATGTCATATGCTGCCAGACTGAAAAAGCTCCAGCTCTATCCAGTAGCATACCGCCTGCTCAGAGGTGATCTGTGCCTTACGTACAAGGCCATGTCCCAATTCAGAATTAATGGACATCCTCCACCTCAAAAAATCCAAATCCATCAGAGCCATGAGAGCTAAAGATCTAAACCTCAGCACAAATATGAATAGGACATGCTGGAGGGACAGATTCATAACCCAGAGGCTTCCCGCACTCTGGAACAGGATACCTGTCCATGTTAGGCAGAGCCCCTCACTGGCTCTCTTCAAGAGAAATCTGGACGAATGGATTGGTGATCGTAGGTTTACCCCGGGGGTCATCCCTGTGTCATTGCTAGATAGAGGCACAGTAAACTAAATTTAATTTAAATTGCACACTTTTGTATCATTACATGGGGTGGCGAAAGCCACATACACTTTGGCTAGGCTTATAAATGCCCTAGGGCAGATAGCCTAGTACTATACTATGAAACTATATAATAATGAAGTTGTTTTGCAAAGCATTATGGGTAAACATGGAGAGGCTTCTACGTGGAAAAAGTTTCAGTTGCTAAGCTGTCTAATGCCTTACAGGATTATTCTAGCTGCAAACATGGATGGATCCTCTCATCCAGCTTCATCCTTAAGCTAACTTCATAAATGCTTATGTTTATCTGCTCTCTCTAAAATGTCATACTTATTTATTTATTTTATTTATTTTATTTTATTTTATTTTATTTTATTTTACATTTGTTAACCGGGCTAGTCTAGCTGGATATATTTCCATTTTCAGTAGAGGCCCGGGGAGAAAAGCTCCACATAAACATAAGCAATAAGACATACACAATGAGACATATTATTAATAAACACATTGATTAAAAAATAAAAGAAAAAAAAACAAGTAGTGATAAAAATATTAATTAAGATAAAACAAGTTGATAAAGTTACAAACTAAGGATTATCATCTAAATGTCGTGTCTAGAGTTAGGTCAGTTTTAAAGTTTCTAACATAATTCAAACAAGCTTAGCCATAAGGCTCCTACTAAAAAGAAAAAAAGAAAGGTAACAAGTGAATAGGAGAAGACAGAGAAAAAAGTGTGTGATAAAGGGAGAGAGGAGAGGCAGTGGTCTAGAAATGAGCGAAGAAAATAAAAAGATAGACAAGATGCTATGGGAGAGGTGAGAGAGAAGGGGTTAGAGCATAGAAGGAATAGAAGGGAAGAGAAAGGTAGTTATTAGGTCTTGAGTACAAGATAGGTTAAGAAGGTCAGGAGAGGGGGGGGGGGGAGAAGTCAGTCAGGTGTATTACATGAACAAAGCCAATGATTTTGGAAGTACCGTTTGATTTGTTGTTTGAAGAGAGGTAAGGATGTGATTAGAGTTATATCCCTAGGTAGCAAATTCCATACTCGGCCTACAGTGTTAGTAAATAATGAGTTACCAGCTAAGTTCTGGGCCTTTATAGATTTGGTCAAGAATTTAGAAGAGGAGCGAAGGGAAGTAAGATTGTTATATGGGAGTAAGAGCTGTGATAGAATAAGGGTGTTATCAGGTTGGTACAGAATTTTATGGGCTATAGTGAGTTGTGAGATATTTTATTATACAGAAATATGATATAACATTTCATTATCTTTTGTAATACTTAACCTGCTGATTACTGTAATAGTTGTAATAATTATTGTATTTATTTATTTATTTATTGACATTTGTTTACTGGGAAATTCCACTGGGCCAGAAACCCATTTTCAGTGGAGGCCCGGGGAGAAAAGCTAAAACAAAGTATTACAAAGTATACAAATTTAACATAAGTATAAATGAAGTTACATGTATAAAAGCAGAGATATGCAATTCAGGATAGTACAAGTTTACATTATTAAATATTTCAGATCATAATATATAGGCAAAGAAAGTTACATGTGTAAAAACAGAGATATACAACAATACATTTATAGTGTGCATTTGTGATAAAAATGTAATAACTGTGTACAAGACAGAGGTCAGAGATCCTGCTATGAGACATTTCACATACAAGAATTAATTAAGAAACAGTTTTAAGGTGGCCTGTTTGTTTTGCAAAGGCAGGAGGGGTTATTTAGGTAATGTGATCTTAGTGCCAATTTAAAGGTTTTTATACAGTCAATTTGAGTTGTGTGGGAGGATAAAGAATTCCAACGTTTAGCAATGCTATGGGAGTACAGACATTGTCCAGCTCTTTTGTTAGGTTTGGTTATGATTAACAGCTGTTTGCATGAGGATCTTAGTGTTCGTGTAGGAGTATAAGTTTGTTGGATGGAGCTGAGTGCTGGGCAGGTGTTGGGTTTAAACATTAGTTTGTTGGCTAGAGTTAGTTGGGTATAACAGAGATGGCAGGAAAACTCAAGCTAATTCAGTGCTGAAATGGCTTGTCTATTGTGTAGCAGTTAGGCTTTCCTGAGGCAAATTTAGCTATTTTATAACAGCAGGATTGTAGTTTGTTACTAAGGGTTGAGTGAAGGTTAGTAAAGATAGCACTACCATATAGAAGGGAAGGGATGAGTAAGGTACTGGCAAGTTTTATTTGGTGTGGTTGTCCAGGTAGAGTTTGTGATGGCAAAGTTTGCCTAATTTAAAGTGTGTTTTCTTTACTGCATTGAGAATATGTGGCTCCAAAGTAAGTTTGTCATCTAGTGTCTTGCCTAGCAATTTAGCTGTTTTCACTATTTCAATTTCTGTACTGTCTTTAATAAAGATTTTGAAATCTATGTCTGGTGGTTTTGTAGAGAATAGTAAAAGTTTAGTTTTTGGGAGGTTCAACAGCAGTTGTGCATTATTAAGCCAAGATTCGATCGATTTGAAAGCATGTTGTATAACTGTAAGGTGGTCCGAGAAATTATTGGAGGTAGATATTATTGTGGAATCGTTTGCGTATTGGATGAGATTACCTAGTGTGAGAGCACTATGAAGATCATCGATGAAGGTATTAAAGAGTAGTGGCCCTAAAAATGATCCTTGTGGGTCTCCTGTGTCGTTTGCTTGATAATCAGATTGCACATTGTGCCATCTTACTGATTGTTCCCTGTTGTTCAGCTAAGAGTTTAGAGATTTGGGGGAGCATCCTAGTTTTGATAGTTGATTTACTAGTTTAGGATGTGATACTGTATCAAAAGCCTTACGTAGATCCAATAAGATTACTGATGACCAGCATCTAAGGTTTTGTTGACAGTATCAGCGAAGGAGACCAGAGCTGTGATATTGCTACGCCCTGAATGGAACCCATGTTGGGTGGGGGCAAGAAGAGCATTATCAGAGAGGTGTTAAGTAATTGTGTATGAACTCATTTTTCTAAGATTTTTGATAATGGAGAAAGTATGGAGATAGGGCAATAGTTAGAGAGATCATGAGAATTTCCCCATTTGTGTAACAGTGTAATAATAGATTTTTTTCCACAATTGGGGGACATAGCACTCTGAGATAGCGCTATTTATAAGAATGCTAATTGGATATGAGATTGCATTTGCTGTTAGTTGTAGATATTCTGGGGGAAGATTATCTGCAGAAAGAGAGCAGGATTTGAGTTTGTTTAGTAGTTTGAGTATAACAGGTGGGTGCAGGCTGAATAGTAAATGAGAGAGCTAAGGGATTTTTTGTACGGTTGTCTGAAGAAAGGGGGTCTGTTGTTATCAAGTAAGGAGTTAATGGTATATTGGGAGTGCGAGTTTATGTTTGTTGATGAGTCTTTGATTAGCTTTTGAATAGTAGTAATGAAATGGGTGTTGAAGTCATGGGAAATTTGTTGCGGAGTCTTATAGGGTGCAGGGGATGGGTTTTATAAGGTGTCAGGATTAAGTAAAGTAGAGACAGACTTCCAGAACTTTTCTGGATTGTTGTTTAAGGTGGATAACTGAAAGGAAAAGTACATTTTTTTATTTTGTATAACTAGATTTGTGGCTTTATTTCGGAGTTGTTTGTAGTTAAGTTCATTTTGTTTTGTTTTGTTTTTTTGCCATGCTTTCCATGCTGTGTCCCTATGTAGGAGAGTTGTAATTATTTATAATTACCCTATTCTATTACATTTTTCATTCTCACTATGATATATCCATAACATTTCTTTACCTTCTTCTCACTTTCTTACTAATACACCACAAGATCCAGTATCAATATTGATAAATAAATCTATATCTGAAAAATATGTTTTTTCCATCTGGAAAAAATCCTTTATTATACCTACACACAAAGGTGGCACTTTTACAGAATTTAACAAATACAGATCTATTACAGTCCTCTCTCCTCTATCAAAAATACTTTAATAATGCATTCAGGCTCAGCTTCTACCTCATCTAAATTCAGATAATCTTCTCTCTGGAGCAAACCATGGTTTCAGACTTTACCACAGTGCAACAACTGCCCTCCTGTACTTCACCAGCACTATAAACCAGCCTAGGAACAATACATACATACATGCATACAAATATTTCAAGCATGGGCATTATTGCCCTTCTAGCCTGCCAATATACCAGAACACTTGTAACCATAATAAGTGTCCAAGCTGTTCTTAAAAATATCTATACTAGTATTTGCTTTAATGTAAGTTGGTAGTCTGTTCCATGCATCAGCTACTCTGTCAGAGAACCAGTTAGTACACTTCTCATTCATGTAGAATCTTCTACATAGGTTATCTGATGATTCTCTAGTACATTTTGATAACCATAAACATTCCCAGAGGTAGTTGTCTCTAAATGTTCCATATACCTGAATACAATCTCATCTTAGATATCTATAAGAGACAGTGTACAAGTTCAGATATTTTAGGCTTTCATAATAACTTAAATTTTCATATCCATGGTTGCCCTTGGTATATTTAACTGTACTCTTTCCAATTTACTCATGCTTGTTTTCTTACAGGGTTTCCATATTGCTATACCATACTAATGTTTGGGTCTAATATAATTAACAATCAATGACTTCATCATTTCCAATTTCCTAGACATTATAACTCTTTTTATATAATCTATAGTTCTATAACATTAACCAATTGGTTGATATGATTAGAAAAACTCAAATCTGGATATACCCATATACTGAGGTCCTTAAATGAGTCTACAGTTTCAATCACTTTGTGCTGTTTTCAATATTTACCTTTCAATTTATGTCTCCCAAATCTCGTATACTTAGTGTTTGGTGTATTTACCAGGATATTATAACAATGGTAACCCACTGTCATCTGTGTTTCCAGACATATCCAAAGCGGTGAATTCTCCTCTGTAGTCTCTCTCATTCCTCCCTTATGTGATTCCTTAGTTATCTGTCTGGAAAGCAACAAGCATTCAGATGGCAACATGTCCACTCCTCCTCTCAGGTTATCATAGGTGTCCCTCAGGTCCCTACCCTAGGACTCCTTCTCTTCATTATTTTTATAAATAAGCAATACTTTACACTGCCATAAACCAAGCAAATATAGTACAATATGCAGATTATTTGACTTTAATGTGTACAGCCTCTGCAATATCCTGACACCAAGAAATCACTCAAACTTCTTTCTCTTTAACTTAAACCTGGCTGAAAAATTCAAACCTGTTCCATAATCCCAGTAAAACAAAACTGTTGCTCTTCATCCAAAACATGATCTCAATCAAAAACAATCTTCATTAGTTGCATCTGCAAATAATGTTAAAACTGAGATTGTACCACAAACTAAATTGCTGGGCATTGTAATAGATGACAATTTTAAATTTGATAACAATTAGGAAGACCCACAAGAAACTTGGATACTTTTCAAGAGTAAATCAGTACCTTAGAGAGCCAGCAGGAAAAACTCTAGCCTCATCCTATTTGCTTCAAAACCTCTTATATACCTCTTCTATCCTTACAAACCTAGGCTCTACACTAAAATCCAAACTAGCCTTCGGTTACAACAAAGTAGCTACATTTGCTACCAACAAATGCACACTGAACTCACCAATAACAGCCAAACGGGCTAGTTTTTATCAAATACCTAGCATAATCTCAGCTAGTTGTGGAACACAAACTAATATATTGTATTAAAATATATACTATGGCCCTATACTCCCACAATGGACCTACGTTCTGGTGTAAATTTTTACTAAGCACTAGTAAAGCAAATAATTCATCAGGGGACTCACTATACTCCTGTTACATTTTCCAAATCTGCAACATCTTCCAAGCTATAAAATCTATTTCAGACAATACCTCACGCAATCCTGATCATGTTCATTTTCATCACCAGGTTGAGACCTCTAGTCAAAACACACATTTCTTATTACTTAGGGTTAACTTTTTTGCCCTCCTGCATTTGAATTAATACATCACTCTTTATCACCTTTTTAGACTGCACTTCTCATCTTTCTTTTTTTCTTACTAACCCAATGAAACTGCTCTACCCCTCTCAATGATTCCTTGTATACCTAAATTATAAACCTTCCGCATGTAGCAATGTGAAACAGACAGCCTTGATAGAATTAATCCTATACCCTGCTCTCTCACTTAAAAGTTATTATCACTATTTTCTTGCACAATACCAATACATCCTCTCATACATTTATTATTATTTATTCATTTATTTTACATTTGTTGAGCGGGATAGTCCGACTGGATACATGTCCATTTTCAGCAGAGGCCCGGGTAGAAAAGCTCCAAGATAATAATACACATTGAACATTTAGTAAATGCTACTTTCAAGCAGATTACAATCATAAGCAATACCAGCATTTAGCACATATAGTACTAACTTATTATACAACACTTTACAAAACGTCACGTTATTTTCAAAGTTAAACATACAGAACATTACATTCAGGTTTAAGACATATTGAGAAGCAATTATACAAGACCCTTCCTGAAATGGAGTGGTAGAAAAAATTTAGAAGTACTTGAAGGTAAGGCACCTAAGAAATAGAGAGGTCACTAGTCGGGGTTAGTGCAAGGACATAACCGATGAGTTTTGAAGTATTTCTTGAGTTTGTTTTTGAATCAAGTTAGTGAGGGTTTTAGGGTCAAGTCAGCTGGGAGTCTGTTCCATATTTTTCCAACAGAGTTGGCAAACAGAGGGTCCTCAGCTGAGTAGTTGGATTTGTATGTTTGAAGTAGGAGTCTAGTGGATGATCATAGTGGACGGGTGCTGGTGTAGGGGCTAATAATATTTTTTAGTGCAGGTGTATTTTCTAGTTGGTAAAGGACTTTCTGTGCCACTATTAGCTGGTTCAACTGCAGTAGGTTTGGCAGTTCAAGCCATCCTAGGTGATTTAGATTGTGACAGTGGTGTGTCTGGTAGTCTGTGCCAGTAGCAAATCTGGCAAAGTGATTATAGCAGGATGATAGTTTATCAAGATCTGTTTTGTTTATGTGGGGCAATTGCAGTTCTAGCAAGTGGGGTAAGGAAAGGTTTGATTCTGTAAAGAGAGCCAAGTTTTTTATTAATGGTTTTGATGGTTTGATTGATATGCACATCAAACTTCAGGTTGTTATCAACTATGACACCCAGTAGTTTAGCTTGGGCTTCTGGGGAGATGATAGTGCCATTGTTAGCAGTTATGTTGAAGGATGGCAGGGGGGTCCTTCCTGTGGGGGAAAAGAGGAGCAACTTAGTTTTGTTGGGGTTTAGGATTAGATGTTGATTGGAGAGCCATTATTCCACCGTATTGAAGGTATTTTGTGTTAGTATGAAAAAAAGTAGCTGGTGAGGTGTCAGAACAAATCAAGGTGGAGTCATCTGCATATTGAATGCAGGTAGCATCTGGGATGACTGAATGAAGGTCGTTGATAAAGATGGAGAAAAGAAGGGGTCCTAGTATCGAGTCCTGGGTTACTCCTAATGTGATGGGTAGGTGAGATGATAGCTTGTTCTGCACAGGACTGCCTGTTGCCTGCACTGCAGGTAGAATTGAAACCATTGGAGTGCATGGTTGTTTAAGGAGAAGGCCTTCAAGGTATTTATAAACATTTTTGGTCAACCATGTCAAGAGCCTTGGATAGTTCTAGAAAGAGTGCTGAGGATAGTTTGTTATTATTGCAGTTGTGGTTAATGATGTTAGGAAAAGAGAGGAGGGCAGAAGTAGTTCTGCATTGTGGCTTAAAGCCATACTGAAAGTTGGACAACAACTTGCTCTGTGTGAGGTAGTGCATGAGCTGTATGTGTACACACTTCTCCATAATTTTAGCTAGAGGTGACAGAATACCTATGGGTCTAAAGTATGACAGTTCAGTGGAACTGCCTCCTTTATGGAGAAGAATGACATGGGAGATTTTCCATATAGTGGGTACAGTAGCTTCAGATATAGCTCTGTTGATCATGAATTTGTAACTTACTTTAGTATAACTCTTGGCTCCTTTGCAGACCTTTCTGTACTGAAATGTAACACTAACTTCTTTACAACAATATTCTCCCTTCTACAGTATAAATCCATGTACTTTTTGCAGGAGTTTACAGCTAACATGACTGTGTAGACTTATATATACCTGTCTTGTAATTATGCTTGTTGTTTCATGAGAAATGGATCTGTTGTATTTTTTTGGTAACTGTTTGGAATTCACTTGCTAACATAAATGTACTGTAATGGAGCTTTTCTCCCTGGACCTCCACTAAAAATGGGCTCTGGCCAGTGAGACTTTCCCAGTCAACAAAGACAAATAAATTAACAAATAGTTCTATGTACTCATAGACACACATAGCAAACATTTGTTCTTATTTCCACAAGGATCTTTTTAAGTAATTAAGATATTCAAGATGCATCAGATTCTGGTAAGATTTAGAAAACTTAGTTGCATTATGGTAAGTGATTTTGTGCAAGATGTAGACACACATACATATAGGGGAGAATGCCGAACAGCAGTTCTGGCTGTGGTATATGCTAATGGCCATATAATTACATGGCAATGAGCAGCAGCTTTACAATGAGTGTTGCCATGTATGTTAACATGGAAAATCAAATAGCAGAGTGATTCATAAATATATAAGCAGAACAACATGGAGCTGCAACATTAGTGTAAATCAGGATAGACCAATTTCTATGTTCATGCAAAGGAATCACTAAAAAATGTTAAGAGTTTCTACAGCATTGGTTAATGTGCATCTGCCAGAAACTCTTACTGCTACTTCAAGACACAGTAGTGTGAGTTGTCACCCTCAGAGGTGCCATGTCATCCAGCTGCACTTAACAATTCATGCACCCCACTACACCAACATTGTGGGCCACTACAATGTGGACAGGGTCACCATGCAAGATATAGTCAACATGTATTGGCTTCATTGGGCTCATCTGCTGCCCCATGGAATTAGCTGATTACGTATGCCACTGGATACCAAGGTATGTGTGGCTATATGCATGCTCAATACAGGGACCTTTCAAAGACCTTCTGAGGAAACAGTGGGGCTATCTTAGGCATCTGGCTTGAGAATACTAAATCAGTTTCTCAATGCTATGCTTCAGCATGTGGGAGAGCATACATGGTTCCCAAATACCACAGAGGAAATTGGTAGCAGCATGTAGGAATTGTACAATAAAGCCTGATGATAGGTCAGCAAGAAAAGGAGAGTAGTATTGCTAGAATTACATTTATCCTCACATCTTGGTGAGTACCTTCACAAGGGGACCCTGTTTTTTCACAAGCTCTCACTAAGATGACAGCGACATTTAGACTGTATTTTATATGAAATATATCATGGATAGAAGTATGTTAAAAATAAAAAAAACATCACTGGGTGCACAAGACCCAGGTTAAATAAGTGTCCAGTCCTCTTAGGCGACTGGTAGGTTTGATTCTTATGTGGGGTAACTGGCTAGGCTTAAAATGGCCCACAAATGCAGTTAGCCTAGTACTATTCTATGATCCTATGAACATATGACAGTGTAGAATCCTCAAGACATGGAAACATTCCTAAAATGAGGCTAGGCCAGGCCTAGGGGGAGGATGGCCCCTTTATACAAGGAAGTATTAATCCAGAAAAATCACAAAAACTGATAGGTCAGAAAGAGCTATTAAGACTACAGAGTGCATTATTGAGGATAGGAAAGAAATTATGTATTGTTACTATTATCCAAGAAGCCAAGAATTTCCAGACAGAAGATATACAAAAAGATTAAGAGAGAAACTAAGAGGAAAGAAAAATACTTCCACAATAAAAACTGTCAGAAGCTTAAAATAAAAAAAAAATGTGTTCTTTAATACAACAGATGTACAAAACATTATATAGACCAACAGACCTTAAGCCATTTAGAAAAAGAAGCAACTGAGGAAATGTGAAAAGAACAAAATCTAGAGACTTTGAAAGCTATAAAAAATAAATCTAGAAATGGGAAAGAAAGAGAGATCTGATTTGGTGTAATATTTATACAAAGGTAAGAGCCAAATTAATCAATACAAAAAAAGTCCCAAAGAAAATTGAACAGAAATACAGGCAAAGGCATCCTGATATGGAACATTTCACAATAAAACAATAAGATCACAAACAGGGAACATAGCATAGAAGATTAGTAAAGTAAAAGTTAAAAAAATAGAAGCTGAAGTTATGGAATACCTGTGAAGTGAAGGATTTAGTGTAGAAAGTCTAGCACAGGTTATATCACAACATGATGGAACAATTAGTCCCCAAAGTAAGGAGAAACAGGAAGAGCAGGAAACATCTGAAAAAGAAACATGTACGTGGGAAAGAAAAACAGATTTATTATAGCACAGTATTTATGCAAAGGAGAAAGCAAAACTAATCAATGCAAAAAAGCAGCACCAAAGATATTTGAAGAGAAATACAGGCAAAGGCATTTTAGACATGGAAAATTTTACAATATAAAAAACAAGAAAACAAAGAGGAAAAGCAGAAAAGAAGATTATAATGGAAAAGTTAAAGAAATAGAAAATGAGGTTATGGATTACATGTGAAATGAAGGATTTAGTGTAGAAAATCTAACTCAGATAACATCACAGCAGGATAGATCAATGATGGCACAGTGGTGCAGTGGTTGCATTGTCACCTCATGGCAAGAGGTTCTCTGGTTTGATTCTTGGCTGGGGTGGAGTCTGCATGTCTTCCCTGCATCTGTATGCATTATTTCTAGGTGCTCTGATTTCCACCCATGTTACAAAAGACATGCACCTGGAGTGTTTCTCCCTGGGCCTCTGATAAAATTTCCTGGTAAAAAAATGTTAAACAAAATAAATACAATAAAATAAAAATAAAATAAATTCCAAATTAAGGAAAAAAACAGTGGAGAGGGAAACATCTGATCAGTTGCCATCTAAAGATACTTTGGAGACTTCAGTAGAAAATCACTGCAAACATTCAGTTGGAGTTGCACAGCAAAGGAAGGAACAGAAAGCTGTGGCAAGTCAGATGCAGTCAATGATGTGGAGTGATAGGCCATTGATTTCCTGTATGAAAGAGCAATGGATGACACAGGATGAAACTGAAGTGAAAGTGCCACAGGAAGATGCTCTGGAACTTTCTACAGAATGCTTGCAGGAAATGGAGAACAAAAAATGTGCCCTCAGTTTAGAAGAAAATAATCTAGGAGAAGAGTTGCTTGATTTAATAGAGACAGACATATTGAGATCAATGAATGAAATAGACCACAGATAGTCAAAAAAACCCCAAAAAGTTAGAAGTTTGATAAAACAAATGCACACAGTAATTAGGACTGTCCATATAGAGTCATGCAATATAAAAGAAGCAAATAGTATGTATTACTGGGCAGCTAAATTAATAACAGAT
This sequence comes from Protopterus annectens, assembly GCF_019279795.1. Taxonomy (NCBI): domain Eukaryota; kingdom Metazoa; phylum Chordata; order Ceratodontiformes; family Protopteridae; genus Protopterus; species Protopterus annectens. Next base: position 1,135,996,909 of record NC_056726.1, on the reverse strand, counting down.
AAAGTCTTACCATAGAAACACAGGGTGGTATGGGAAAGGAGAGGGAGAAATCGAAAGCCATCATGGAAAAATCGAACAGAGAAAAGGATAAAACAAATAATAAATGAAGCATCGCTGTTAGAAGAGTACAGAAGACAGAACAGATCAACAAAAATACTCAGAAAGATAGGCATGATAAAAGCAATGCACAAAATCAAAAACGATAAGGATCAATCATGCACTATTACAAGTAATAAACTAAAAATATCAGCACAAACAGAAAAACACGTGGAACATATGCAGATAAATATAAAGGAAAAGTACAAGAAAAGCATTTTATTAATGACACAAAAAAGTTTTATAGGGAATTGGAAAACAAAGCAAAAGGAATTGAAACATCACAAAGAAAAAGAAGAAATGGATACATTTTGGAGAAATATCTATGAAGATCATGTGGAACATAACAAAGATGCTAACTAGATAGAGTAAGCAAAAGAAAGAATAAGAAGTTCAAATGTACAGGACATGAATTGGGATGAAGTAATGGCCAGATAGATTGAAACGAAGTTAAGAAAAGCCCCTAATTGGAAAACCCTAGGCCCGGATTGGTACCTAACTTCTGGCTAAAAGTATCAAAATATTCACATGAAGATTTAGCCATTAGTAAGAACTATTTATATACGCACCCTGAACAAACATCATCCTGGTTAACAATAGGAAAAACAATACTACTAATTAAGAGCAAACCTGCAAGCTATCCTGAAAACTATCAATAACTTGCCGTCTGATGATGTGTAATCTATACACTGCAACTGATGCCGACAGAGTTTATAGTCATTTGGAAGAAAACTCAATCATTGCAATAGAACAAAAGGGGAATAAAAGAAAGTCATATGGAACAAAGGATCATTTGTTATTAAATAAAGTCATAATGCAGAACTTTAAAAAGGGGAAGAATTTGAGTATGGCATGCATAGACTACGAAAGAGCATTTGGCAGTATCCCACATTCATGGATAAAAGAGTGCTTAAAAATATACAAGATACACCCCACAATTACTTTACAATGGGCAAGAAACAGTGGCAAACCACACTGCAGTTAACACATGATAATGAACAAATTATTATTCCAGGGATAAAAATTCAAACTGGAATATTCCACGGTGACTCTTTGTCATCACTGCTCTTTTGTCTTGCCCTTAACCCATTAAACTGTCTACTTAACAGATTAGGTCATGACAACAATTTGGCTCCCAGAAAACAACAATGTGTAAAGACTTCTCATCTTCTCTTTGCAAATGATTTAACATTGTATAGTTCATCAGAGTCAGAACTGAAAGCACAACTGCAAATGCTCAAAACTTTATAAGATGATATAACAATGTCATTCGGTCTTGCGAAACATGCAAAAACAACATTTAAAGCAGGAAAGCTGCAGCACCAAGAAAACAGCAGTTGGGGGCAAGAATGTGATATAAAAAAACTTGAGCAAGAGAGAGTGTATAAATATTTGGGGAACTGATGCAGGATCAACAATAAAACATGAACAAGAAGAAAACATAAATTAATCCTGAAAACAGTGTTGACATTTATGAGCAAAGTCCAAGCTATAAACCAAGTTGCTCTTCCTGTACTGACTTACGTTTTGGAGAGATTGACTGGCCCCAAAATGTGCTGGATATGCTTCATGCTCATCAAATGATTTATAAAAAAATCATTGCATACCAAGACAGTATATTCCCAATTCTAAAGGAGGTATGAGCCTTCTTGAAATTTATTTTACATATAGATCTGCAATTGTATTATTCTTTAATTCTACATTCCTATCTATACTTGATTCTCATGCGCCAGAACGCTCTATTAGAGTAAAGACCAAATCTGCCCCATGGCTGACCACCAACACAAAAAAACCCATGCTTACTAGAAACAAAGCATGGACAAAATGGAGATGCAATAAACAAAACCCTGACTTAGTTAATTTCCGCCAACTTCGAAATCTAGCAAAAAAATCAATAATCTCTGACAAGAAAAACTTCTACTGTAACCTCCAGGAAACTCATATTAACAACCCTAAACAGTTCTGGTCATCAGTAAATAGACTTCTTTCCCCAGGAACTGCTAAAACTCCTTCCCCACTAAATGCTGACCCAGAAACCCCTCTCCAGACTGCTAATGCTTTCAACTCTTTTTTCTCTGAAACTATTCAAACCCTAGCCAAACAAATGAACACTAACAACTCTCATATACCATCTAACATAACTACCAATTCCTTCAATTTCTCTCTAAAACCTATATCTACCTCTTTCATCTACAAACTCATTCACAAACTGAAACCCTGTACCCCTTCTGCTGACAAGCTCCCTTCTCTTTTTCTTCAGAAAGCTGCCAAAGAAATTGCTTATCCTATATCCTTACTTATCAACAGAACTATCCAAGAAGGAACCATCCCTGATATCTGGAAAGTCTCCCATATTATCCCACTGCATAAAGGTGGTAACTCTCTTGACCTTTCCAACTTTAGACCAATTGCCCTTCTTTCACCCCTTGCAAAAATCATGGAAAAATGTATTCATCAGCAACTGGTACACCACCTCTCTCTACACAGCCTAATAGCAAACTGCCAGCATGGTTTCAGACGCCATCACAGTACCACCACTGCCCTTCTTTCCTTTGTAGATACTATCAACAAAAATCAAAACAACCATACTCTCTCCTCCGCTCTTTTCATTGATCTCTCAAAAGCTTTCGACATGGTTAACCACTCTCTCCTAATCAATATTCTTGAATCCCTTCCTTGTGATAAACTAGCCACTAATTGGTTTAAATCTTATCTTAACAACAGACAACAAACAGTAATATGGGAAAACCATATCTCATCACTCTTGCCCATTTCCATCGGAGTTCCCCAGGGCTCCATTCTGGGTCCACTTCTGTTCTCCCTCTTTATAAACGATCTTCAGACTGCTATCCCACAAGCTACCTGCATACAATATGCAGATGATTCTACCCTTATCTGTTCGGCACCTTCCTCTACTGAACTGACCTCATTGACGCAAAATACCTTTAACGAAGTAGAAACTTGGTTTTCCAAACGGTTTCTCCTACTAAATGCAAAGAAAACTAAACTCCTCCTCTTCTCCCCCTCCTCTCGGTCCCCCCCTTTAAACTTTACCATTTCTTCTAATAATGGTACTATCATCTCACCTGATCCAACTACTAAACGTCTAGGAATAACCATTGACAATCATCTTTCCTTTGATCAGCACATTAACAACACAATCAAGGTTGTTAACAGAAAAATTGGATCCCTATATCGTATCAAACCTTTTCTAACCCCAGCAACAAGAACCAAAATTGCACAAACTCATCTCCTATCTACTCTCCTATATGCTTCCCCCATTTATACTAACCTCAAGAAAAACAGTCTAAACAAACTTGCAACTTGCTATAATAACATAGCTCGCTTCGCCACTAGTAACCCCTTTAGGACCCACCATTGTATAAATCTAAAACAACTTGGCTGGCTCGAATTTCAAAACTACCTAAAAATTCCTCAACTCACTATAGCCCACAACATATTACACCTACCTGACAACACCCCTATACTCTCTCAACTTCTAATCCCGTACAATAATCTGAACTCGCTTCGCTCCTCTAGTAAACTCATGACAAAATCAATAAAGGCAAACAACACAGCAGGTGGTTCTCTATTCACTAACACTATAGGTAGAAGCTGGAATCTCTTACCTAGTGACATAACTTTGACTACATCCCTACCACAATTCAAACAAAAAATTAAACTGTACTACCTCAATCATTGGCTTTGTTCCTGCAGTACACCTGACTAAACTTTTTCTTATACTATATCTCTCCTTCACTCTTCTCTTCACTACCTGTCTGATTTCTTCTCCTTTCACTGTACTAATCTAACTATGTACATCTTATGTATAATTGCTAATATGTAATGAACTGCTTATTGTAAACATTCTTCTCTTTGAAAGTATCTTGCATTCTGTGTGTTGTTATGATTTCTAATTTTTATATTTCTAAACAGTAATGATTACTTGTAATGTACTTAGTATTTAGTGGAGCTTTTCTCCTCGGGCCTCTGCTGAAAATGGACATGTATCCAGCCAGACCAGCCCGGTCAACAAATGTAAAATAAAATAAAAATAAATTGTGGGAGTGTCTACATATTTGCTGAGCTCATAAGACCCAAACTTAGTGAAGGTTTCAAAACATGAGAAGAATAAGTCTTCCCTGCTTAGTTTAGCAGAAGCATATCAGCATTAAGTAGGAATGGAAATCAAACCAGAAGTAGATAAAAATCAGTCAGTGATTGAATGTGCCAAACAACAAAAGAAAGAATATAAGGTGAAGGATCAGATGGGAAAGGAAGAAATGTGGAAAGGTTGCAAGTATAGAAACCTCTTGGAACAACCTCATGCTGATCAAGATCAAATGCAGGAATGGTTGAGGAAAGGTGAATTTAAAACAAAAGACACAAGGTTAATATTGGAGGCCCAATGTAGTGGACTAACTACCTGTTGGTTTACAAAGTCCATTGAACACGTGGGAGAAACAGACAAATTTAGGTTTTGTAAAACAGACTTGGAAACAGTTGCACATCTTTTTGCTGGTTGTGATAGACTAATGGCAGAAGGACTGTATACAGAAAGGCATAACAACGTGTCAAGACTATTGCATTGGGGATTGTGCAAACATTATAATATCAAAGTAGCTGAAAAACACTTGAAACATGAGCCACAAAGCATCATAGAAAATGATGAGCATTATATCACATGAGATTACCCATTACCAACAGTTCTGAAAATGGATGTGTGAAAACCAGATGTAAAAGTCCATGAAAAGAAGACAAAAGTAGCATTGATCACTGAAATTGTTACACCCACTGACTACAGTGTCTTACATACAGAGACACAAAGTCATAAAATACCAAGATTTTCAGGCAGAAATGAGGGCAATGTGAAAGAAGGATATACAGACAGTTCCAATAGTAGTAGGAGCTACTGGTCTTATAAAAACACATTTACAGTTATACATAGATATGTTACCATTTCATGAAACTCCATAAAAAAAGAAGGAGGAGTCATTACTGGGCACATTGCAGATACTATAAAGATGACTTCTGGCTATCATCAAAGACTGAAACAATATTAATTTTATGAACTTTAATCATATTTTGACTTAGGAATGGGGTCCGTTCCTGTCATGGTATTAGAAACACAAAATACTTCAAGAAATTAAAAAAACAGAATTCTACATAAAAGCCTATTTCCATGAGGTACTGTGAAATAAATGACCCATCTGGGGGAGCAGGGAAGGTAGTACTTGAATCAAAAAGAGTATTATTCCATCAACTGTCAGGTGGTCTGTAATGCCCAGGGTATCATCTACAATGCATCACCCAGACAGTTATCATGACTCCCACATACAGCATACCTGTGACCTATACCAACAGTTTGACAGGGTTGACTTTCTCCATGAGCATATTATGATGATGCCAGATATGCCCGAGAACCCTGGCAGATGATACCTAGCAGAATCTCACAGAATGAAAAAGTCTGCAGGTACAACTACACCTAATCACAAACAAGGGTCATTGTTTAAAGGTTAAATAAGTAAAAGCTTGTTATAAGAAGTTGAGGACACACAGTGATGCAAGACCTTCAATGGGAGGCAGCAAGAAGAAGGTCCTGTTTAGGAAGGCTTTGCACAGCTTTTCTTGCTGTGACATAGGAGGATGTAAATCCTGAGTGAATGCTGGGGATGGCTGCTAACTCTACCTTAATTGCAGAGTAACTCAAACCAGCATCAAACATTGAAAAAAGCAACTGAACAATCAAAGAATGGGGCCAAAGAAAGGGTTAAGTCTTTTGTTCTGACCCAAATAGAAAATTGTCTCTACTTACTCTGAACAATGAAAGAATGGGGGCAGAGAAAGTGTTAAGTTTTTTGTCCTGACCCAGATGGAGAATTGTCTCTACTTACTCTTGTAGAGCTTATGAATGGATTATTTCTGAAAAAAACAAAGGCATATGGAGTCCTCTTTTGGAATGGCCAGGATATACAATTATTACTGCAATTGAAGAAACTATGCAGTCAGTTTAAGGGTATGCATTTCCACTTGAGACTGTCCAAATGGGTGGAAAAAAAGATCTAGCTGTTGATCTAGAAACCATTGTTGCTTCTTGAGATGAGGCCATAGTAAATGAAACCATATTTGTCTGGGCTAGAAGAGTTTAATAACGGTAATGGTTGCCTTCCACAGAGAAAGTTTCTTTAAAAAAATGCAATCCACTAAAGAAGAGGAAAGGCAGAGAAAAGTCCACAAGGCCACTGACAGATCAGAGCATGCCTTGGTGAATTAACCTGTGGGGAATGAGGTCAAAGTAGCTGCATATAATGTTGCATGGAGAAGCAAACATGTTGCAGTAATGCAGGTGGAGCCTAAGCTTTTCAATAAAATCAGATTATATCCACACATTTCAAACAGATGTACATATCTCTGGCAAACTCTTCAGCAAAAAAAAAATATTTTCATAGTAGTACTATTCTTTAAGTTCTAGATTTTAGCTGTTTTTATAAGCCATAATAAGCACAGTAAGTATTAAGTTTGAAATATTTTGTAAGCAACTTACAATAATAGACCCTTCAATACAAGAGAAGCTGGGGGTTGAATGAAGATCTAACAGTATGGGTATAGCGATCCTTGAGGATAGGAATCTTTCTTCTGGCAACTTTTCTATGTTTGCTTTTGTGCCTGGATAGCAACCTATGAAAACCAATGTCTCAGATGCTGTAGATGAGATTTTATGTTTACAGAGATACCTAAGGACAGGCACAATTGATGCAAGTAGTTATCTACATATGGGAATACTTAGGTTCCTTTGAGTCACAGATATATTGCAACTACTGTCCTGCACCTGGAAAATACCCATAATGGCAGCATTGACACCAGTGACCCAAAGAGCTCCAACATTGAGTTTGGTGCCAAGACCTCATGTCCCAAGGACTCTTGCACCAAGAATGGTAATGTCAAAAACTGTGCTGAAGACCCAGCCTATCTCTGAAACTCTGTCAGCTCCAAACATCTTGGAGTCATATAAACTGGATTAACCAAGGTCAGTGCAGAGGGTTCTAATCTATTTGGCACCAACCTTAGAAATTTCAGACAAGAAAACAGATCTGTGGCCACCAGTGTTGAAACTTGGATGAGGGACAGAGCTTAAAAAGGGGATAGTGGGCCAACTCAATCCACCCTTGAAACAGAAGGAGATGAGATGGGACCCATTTCAAGCTGTGCTTTCAAGAAGGCCTTCATCCTTCTAACCTAATCCAGTTCTGACCCACACTAGAAAAGCCAAATAGGCCTGAAAAGTGCAGTAAATGGAAGGGAAAGCAGGAGGAACAGGGAGAGCTCTTTCTTTGATGAACAGATGCTTTGTATTTTCTTTGGATAATCTGTCACATATTACTATGGTTGCTGTAAGGCACAGCCCAGAACCAGAGAAACTACATGTACAAAAACAACAAAAGTGGTTGTGGAGTGTTTAACTAAGATGTTTTTGATTCATGAGATTTATTTATTTTTATTCTTTATTATTTTTTACAAGGAGATATCTTTACCTTGACCTCTATGTTAAATAGAAGGTTGTCTAACTACCTATCTTCTGTAATCAGATGTTTTTATTTTACTCATTGTGGGACATTTCTCCCAAGGGCTCCACTGAAAATGGGTTTCTGACCAAGTGAACATTCACGGTCAGCAAATGTCAATAAATAAATAATAAATTATTTCTATTTCCTATAGAAAAAAAGGGGAAAAGCCCTTACAAGATTCAATACCCATAACAAAGTGATCTGGTTCTATCCACATCATGTAGACCTTCTGGGTATTGTGGCATGGGATTTCGTGGTTACATAAGCCACACTTCTGGAAGCCCATATCCAAACAAAATGTGGAAAATCCTTAAATAAAGGAATGGAAAGAGCATTATTAGCACTAACAAAAGTATTGACAGAATAATAGCATTACTAACACTTTATTAACAGTATAACAACTAACAAAATAGGACAGGGTTCCTGAGATAAAGAATAAAGATAGATAAAGATAAAGAATATCTAAAAAGGCTACAGATACTGACGAATTGACAATACCACTACTCCCACTGCTACATGAGAAGGAGCTAAGGAAAAGAAATGTACACTCTGTTTTTTTCCCTAAAAATTTGAAATACTTTACAACATGGACAAAATGAAGTGGACATCAAGATGATAGTCTGAAAGGGTGCCAAAAAGTTTTTCTTTTATTTTTTTATTATTTTATTTTAACTGTTTCACTCTGGTAAGAAAAATCATTTCTGCTGAGTTTAATTTAACAGGTGACTCGTTTGGGAGGTTGTATTTTTCTATATGAACAGTATGTTAAGTTTCAATTTTCTGTACTGAATTTAGTTGGACAAGTGAACATTGTTTAACTTTTAATATGTTTTTATTAAATTCTAATTAAAATATGTGCAGATTTGGATTTATTGACTTATTTCATGTGTGCATGATTGTTCTGGTATGTTTTTATCAGTAAATTGCATCTGAAGTGGATATGATTTCACTTTAGTTTATTTTTTTTTTGTGAGTGAGCAACATAGTTGGAATACAGCTGTGTCCCTTCAGGGCAACTTGCTGCATCACAATCAGCTGTGGACATTTTGCTAATGAAATGAACAGCCATTCAGAAAGAAACCATAAATACGTGTGAGCTGATACAACTGAAAAATCCTAAACCCTGTGAACAGCAGGCAGTCTAATGAAAAGTCTTGTTATGGAAATGCCAAGGGCTCTGTAGAGAACAGCTACATTGACTAGGAAACATTGCCACAGTTATCCTCTATGTAGCTTCAGTGATGCAGAGTAATAAAGCTTTGACTGTGAATGACTTGATCCAAGTTCTGTTGAGAGATGGGGTTGCGTTCCTGAAATGCATTCAGCATTACATTCTCTACAGGAGACCTAGAAACCATTGCAGCATCTGTCTAGAGGAAGTTAAAGCTTCTGAGGGCACCACTCTCACAAGCTGGAAAGGCCATGCAAAGGCCCACTGCAGATCCTCTGCTGACCATGGAACACAAATGCAAGGGGATATTACTGACTCCATTTCATCTGTCTCAGTAAGTCAGCAGAGCTAGCCACAGTGTGACAACTGCTTTCATCCATACCATCATGGTCGCTGGGATGAACATTCAGCTCCCCACTCAGTTGGAAGACAGCCTCATCTACCAATGGATACAGACAGGATCTCTGATATAGGACATTGTAGAATTCCAGTGGTTCCAAATGGGTTTGGATCCCTTCCCGGCAAAAGATGGAGTTTGGACATGTCTACATCGGTGATGGACATTAACAGAGGACAGAGCTTTTAGTGAAAGTAGGACTAAAGTCAGCAGTGGCTCTACCATACAGACAAAAGGCATTCAAAATTACACAAACAATCTAAAGCCCACTGACCCTGATGGAACCTGCATTAATAAAAGGTACATCTTAAGCACAAAGAAGAGTACAACAGCAGCAATCTGGTTTGCCTGAATACAGTAATCTTGTATTAGCTGTTATGTCATTCTACAGCCAGTATGCTCACAATTCATCCTGTCTGCCCATCCCTCATGTTATTCATACATAAAACCTGTACACATGATATACACAGCCATATTAAGTAATGTACATGCTTGAAGCTGTCCTGTATATGCACAATCTTCCTTGTTCCTGCTGTTGCCACTTCCTTCCTGGTTGCCAAGACAATGGTCCATCAAGATTCTACAGGTGTCCACCATCAATAGGCTGGACATACCATCTCTGTCACCTCCACAGCCAGTAGTAGAATTGATATCTTCCCATTGGAATCTACATTCCAAAGGTGCTTGTAGTACAGCATGCTACCCCATAACAATACAGCCATATTCCCACATAATGCAATTCCTCATTGACAAACACCTACATGGAAGAGAGTCGGGTACACTGACCAGCATGTATACAAATATTATCAGGCATTAACTATTTATGGACTAAATGAAATCTTAGGTTTGTAATCTGTAAATGGGCTATGCATCTAATATTTTGGGAAATCAAATTATTTTTTTTTTTTTTTGTACAGCTGAAGGCCCATTCCACATTTTACGTTTCTGTCTTCATTGCACATAACATATTTATTTATGTATTTATTTACTCATTATAGCATAAGCTGGTAGTTAGCTTCTACTTCATCTCTGTTCTGCTTGACAGGATACATAAATCATTGGTTCCAAGGCAGGTAATTTACCTGAGCTAAAAAGAGATCTAGGGACATCCTTTCATCTGAATGCTGTCCAAATCACTGAAGCCATTTTGTGTTTCTGTATTACAGTCCATTATTTGCTGTCTCTGGCTTAAATGGTCTCCCCACCCAAAACTTCTAGCTATAATGCCCGACATTTGGATAATGACCTCTAATTTCCATCACCCAGTGTCTAATTCTGTTTTACTCATGGTCTGCTTTTCTTTCTTAATGACCAAATACCTGTTGGTTTTGCGTCTGTTTCTGCCCTGAAATCTGCTTGTTTTTTCTCTGATTTCTCCGCAGTCTATCATGTAACTTTCATAAGTTCCATTTGAAGTGATGTTATATCATAACATCCTCCTCCCAAAGTGACGGTCTTTAATAGAAATGCCATCACCTCACAAATTGTACCCTTCCTTAATCCCCATCACATTATTGACCTTATGCAGTTACCCTTTCCTAAACCACTCACTCTGTAAACTCTCCAGTCATACCATTTATCCCCTCAGACAGTTACTTCCCTTATATATCCTAGACTCTAAAACTTCATAATTTGCTGCCTTTTACTTTGTACACATTACTTATTTTTCTGCATTCTGAGACCTGCTATATCACTCCAGTTCCATCACACAGACCACTTTCCTTCTTTAAGACCTGCATCTCTTTCTTAACTTGCTTTCTTATCCTCACTTCACACATTGTCAGACTGAAAGGCAAGTAACGCAAAGTAAGATAAGAGACGAAGATCAAAGGCCTGACATATGATAAAAAGACCATTGTTTCCTGAGCATCTTTCACCCACAATGCTTTGCAGCAATGTGATACCCTTGATGCTGTACATCCACCTGCATGGTTTATATCACTCATGTTACATACACATGGAAAGCAGAATCAAAGAACTTGGCAAAGTGCTGCCCTTTCCATCCACTAATAATCTCATGATTCTTATCTGTCCAGGGCGACCAAACAAAGCAGCCAGCATGTGCCATGACAGGGTAATATCTATTAAAGGAAGAAGATCAGACTAATAATTCCACTTCCTGTCTTATAATGCTGGTAAGCGAACCTGAAATGCAAGCATTTACATCACTACCTACAGTATTATACACAGCACAGGTAAAGATAAATAATGACATTTAAAATAATGAGCTTAGGAAAACAAACAAGCTTTTATTAATGGTTCAGTGCAGTTCTTATTCCTATTTTACCTGAGCATGTTATATTAGCAACTTGGGAATTATTACATGAAGATGGCAACCCGGAAGCAATTATACATTGTGAAAGAGACGATTCATATCCAGAACACTGCATATCAATGAGGACCTTGTTTGATGATTCTTCTCCTATAATGTAATTTCCTTGTATAGAAATAGCAAATCCACATTTCAGCTCCCTGCATATGACAGATGCATAGTTTATATTCCAGTTATTATTGCAAACTCCGATGTCATAGCCAATTTCAAGCTGCCCATTGCAATTATTTGTTCCATTTACCAGTCTTACAGCTAGATTATCTAGGAATGAAAAAAAAGAATAAATCTATCACTCGATTATTCAATCAGTCACTAAAAAAATACAATAGTAAAACTGGCCAGACTAAGAGTTCTTGGTTTCATACACAAAGTGTGTCTTACATATTTTCACCTACTGTTACTGTTAAGGTTCCAGGTTTTACGTTATTACCTTTCTTCTTGCATTCCTCAGTTTGTAACTTCTTTATTAAATTTTCATTTAACCCCAGCAGTAAAGTACAGAACACCTTTGCCTGAAAGCAATGTTTTAGTCTACTACCATCCAGATGTTTTTTGTTAGAAATTATCAGTCTCATAGGGTCCTCTGTTGGGCCTGCCCTTCAGTGCATATTCACTTTCAGCCCCCTTGTGTTTTCAGTGTAGTCCTTAGCAGAAGGTTAAAATAAAAAATGTAACATAAAATGTTGTGAAAACAGCAAAATTATGAAAATCACTATCAGCTTTGAGCCTGAATATATCTAAGGTCCTGGTTAATATAAGCAAGCTGTGAGACAGTTTAAACATCAAATTATGTAAACTGCTTTATGTGTATAAATGAACTGCTCTAGACCCCCTCTGTATTCACCTGACTTAGATTATAGGTTCATAGAAAATTACTAGGGTAATGGCCCTGCAGCCCTCATACATCTAGCCATATTTATCCTGAGGTTCCCCAGTTGTCGGTGGTTAGATGTGTGAAGTTTGCAGAGATAAGGGTTTATGTTACTTAATAACAACTTCTTCTGTCCAGGGGAACTTGGGCACCACCGCAGGAGTGGTCACCCATCCATTAACCTAGGTTGCATTTGAAGAGGGTCTGGGAGGGGCTCTGTTCCACTTGAACTGGAAGCTTGTTCCAGGGAAGTGGGAGTTTCTAGGAAATGTATCTGTCTCTCCAGCATGACTTGTGCATGTCAGAGGCTAGGTTAAGATCCCTAGAGCGAGTCACCCTCATGCAATTTAATTTATGAATATGTAGAATTTCCATCAGGGCCAGGTCAGAGACTGCCCTGTAAGTCATGCACATGTCACACCTTAGCAATCTGTAGGAGACAGAATACCGTGACAAGCCTTTCATATTTTCCACATCAGACTTGTTTTCTGTACCCTGTAATTTCTTGGCGACAAACCTCTGTGGTCTCTTACCAGACCAATAATTGAATACAGTGCTCCCTTTTACATGTATCTGACCAGAAACTAAGATGACGGTGTGCCTGACAAGTTGGCAAAACTGAAATGACTTTTGTCAAGGTTCATGAGAAGTTTTACAACTCTTGCAGATTCAGACCTTCTCAAATTCTGATTTTATGGAAGGAAAAACTGGTAAGAAGTTTGGAAGAAGAAAAGAAACAAATGCTGGCAGCATTTACAGTAAAGATGTGTTCAATACAGTAGTCTGGCTGCCTATAGAAACTCTTAACACATTTTTTTTATCACTTCATAGCTGCTCGTGTATGTTTCTTGCAATGTCTCACTTTTGATGGGGCTGCCCTAGGGCAGTATTGGAAACATGGGAGGACAAGTGTGCCATTTGTGAGAGACTGGTTAGGAAAAGAGTGGAATTATATTTATAAATGGCATCAGTTTCAACTGTGTAATCCAGTAAGAGGTCATGCTTTGTATACTGAGGATACCAGAACATGTATCAAAGACGTCAGTTACATTTCGTGGTAACAATAGGGCAGAAGTGGATTATGTGTCAGAAGAAGCCAATATCTCCTATCCAGATGAAATCAAAGATAAAAAAGAGGTGAGTGATATTAGATGTGATAACACTGACTAGAAATGAATACAATGGGAGAGGGAACATTCAGTAGTCTTAAGGCAAGGCTATCATGGAACAGACCATTGATGAGTGAGGGTGGAGGGTGGATGCTCTTAAAATTTATATAAATGTTTTTTGAGGTAAAATGTACTATAAAAATATTTGTAAAGTTTGTTAAATGATTCAAGGGATATGTTTTCTGCAATGTAATTGCATAACACACAATCACCATATTAGTTCTGAAAAAAAAATGCATGTTGGAAAAATACTTCACGGAAGCAGAGACTGTGTAGTGCTGGCAAAACTATTGCCACAAGAAACTTATTCACCTCCCACACAGGGGTGCAGGTGAGCTCAATCTAATGAGACCTCACACAGCACCATACTCTCTCATTACCATATTAAGTTAATGACCCCAGTCCATTTTTATGCCTAAGTACTGAAACATAGTGTCTCCCATATGTAATGGGAGGTCAGTAAGTTATATTATACTATAAGAAGTAGGTACCAAACTGAGAAGCTACTTGTAGATGCTTAGGCATCATCGTCACCGCCACCTCCTTTTTCCCATTTTCTACATGGGATAGGTTGTCATGTCGACTGTCACCGTTTTTCTCAATTCAATGCCTTTCTCCTACCTTCCTCAATGGTCATACCTGATGGTTTCAGGTGTTCTGTGACACAGTCCATCCATGTCTTTGCTGGATGTTTTATTTCCTCTTGCCTTCTTCTTGTCTTTCCCAAATCTTTGTCGTCATATTGTCTTTTGCTTTTTTGCACATGTGCCTGAACCACCATAATCTCTCATATTTGACCTTCTCTGCAATTGGAGCAACTTGGCCTTCTGGTCTGATGTCCTCCTGTGCTTTTCTCCCTACAGTGTGCACCCTGCCTCCTATCTCAAGCACTTCATCTCCTTCACCTCCAGCTTCCACATCTGCTCTGCATTCATTGCCCAGGTTTCTGTGCCATATAGTAATACTGGTTACACTACTGTTTTGAACATCTTTGTTTTCAGTCTGTCACATATTATCCCTGACATTCTGTGCCAGTATCAGCACCACATCTGATTTTAGCTTAGACTGCCTCATTCAAATTTCCATTCTCCTCAGCCATGCCTGCCAAATACTTAAAGCCGTTCATCTTTTCTACTATTTTGCCTTCTATCTCAAGTTTGAGCTTCTCCTGATTTCCCCCATTTGCTGCCATGACAACTGTCTTCTCTGTAGAAAGTTTAATCCCATGTGCATTCAGGTCTGCATTCCATTTCCCTACCCTTTGCTGAAGTTTTTGTTCAGAGTCTGCCTGTAATGCCACATTGTCTGCATACAGCAGCTTTGTTCATCTGTCCCCTCTCACCTATTTGCTAATATAGTCCATCACCAGTGTGAATAACAGTGGGCTCAGACCTGAACCGTGATACCCACACACTCCCACTGGGAACCCCTCTGTGATTTCAGACATTATTGATACTTGAGTTATTGGGTCCTTGTAAATATCCCGCATGAATTCTACCAGTTTTTCAGGGACTTCCAACCATTGCAAGACTGCTCAAATTATCTTTCTTTGGATAATGTCGCATGCGTTTTCCAAGTCTAGAAATGTTCAGATGGCCTCTATCCTTATTTCTAGTTTCTTCTCAATTATCTGTCATACTGCAAACATCATGTCAATTGTGCTGCATCTTTATCTCAGTCCAAACTGTTTACCTTCCATTGTACTTTCTGTTAATCAACCTGTCCAGTACTTTCATGCAGTGTGACAGGAGTTTCATACCTCTATACTGTCCACAGTTCAGAATGACCCCTTTATTCCTGTACACTGGCACTAGAACGCTTATTCTTCAGTCATCTGAGATCTGCCTGTCTCTTCATACTGTTATGAGCACCCTTAGGAACTATTTCTCTCCAAAGTCACCCACCATCTTGACCACATCTGCCATGACTTCATCTATGCCTGCCACTTTGCTTTACTTCATTTTCCTTAGTGCCATTCTTTATTCTTCTAGGACAGGCTCTTCTTTCTTTTTTAACATAGGCTGTGTCAGGGACAGTACACTTTCTGTGGGGCTTTCTTCATTCAAAAGCTGTTGGAAGTACTCCTACCATCTGCCTGTAATGTCCTGTGAGCTGGTTGTTGCTGGAATCCCTTATGAAGGATGTCTGATGACCAGTAGCATAGCTAGGGCAGGGCATGAGGGGCAACTGCCCCGGGTGCAAAGTGTTGGTGGTCACAATAAGCCTGATTTTTCACGCAATGCCATCTTTTTAAAAATTTTTAAAATTGGGGCAGTGTGAAACAAATAATGTGCAAGATGCATGTACATATGAAAACATTATGCATATGAATACTACTACAAATGGAGATCTAAATAAGGATAGTAATAAGCTGACCATACAAAATAGCCCAACAAGGATGCAGGGCTCTTAGATTTTACATCTGGCCACCACTAACTCATCCACCTGAATGGCATGGTCCTTAGCAAGATAATCGCTGTCATTGTACAACTCTGAGCAATGCTAATTCCACAATGCCTTCCCGGTATGTAACAGTGATAATGGTGGATTACATAGTGCTGACTAAAATATCTCCTTCAATGACATACAGAAGGTGTTGTTCTGATACAGGATCCCTTGCTAAAAAGAAGATTTTAGTTTAGGCTTCTGATGACCTCACTGTGACAGGTAGGCTGCAGTAGGAATTAAACGTGAAATGAAAAAAGGAAACACAGTACAATACAGAGCAACTTTTCACTAACATACTTGGATGATGTTTGCTTATATATACAGCTGTCAGACTTACCAGAATGGACATATTGCCTGTGGTAAACCTCCACGCATGTGCACTATCTATGAATTTCCTTACCTTGTCAGAGATTGCTACCATTAATGAGACTGTAAAAATGACAAACCTGAGGAGGGTTTGCTCAGAAAGTTTTGTCTTTAGAAAATCAGCTTCCTTTCAGCATTGATATAGGTTTGCATAAAAGTCTTCAACAAATGTAATACAATTTTATTGCCAGAAGATATTTTTGTTTGTTTTTTTCTGTTGTATTGAATAATCAAGTGTCTTGTGTGGAAGAAGTAACAGCCATGAGTACTTGCCAGGGAGTGTCAACTTCGACTTCTTTTTTCCAGTTCTGTGGACTCTTTCTATTCTGGAGACAAAATTATGTGGGAGTTTTGGACCTTCTCTGATAATACTTTCTCCAAAAATAGATAGTTCCCTATGTGATGAAAGGAGGTTCTGCTAGCACAGTTAGCTGGAATTTTGTAAATAATTATATGACATTTGTGAATATCAAACTAATTTATATAAGATGCTGGTGTTAGAAATGTATTAGAACTGTATGTCGTGTATAAAAAACTACTCTGTACAGATGTTTGTGTTGAAAAGGTATTTGCAATGTGCTGTAATTAAAATGTATCCACAGTGTCCCCTACCAGAAGGGAACAGAAATGTACATGCACTATTGTAACCTTTTAAATGTATATGCTAACAGAGGAAACTGGAGGGTTAACCTCAGTCCAGCAAACTTTAGAAAAATATCTGAAATTATATCACTTTATAGGCTAGGCCATAAAAGATGGTATCTTTCAGTTTTCAATGCAGCAAGAGACAGAAAGTCTGTACTAGCAAGCTTTCTGTATTGTCTTTAGGGTGAACTAATTACTAGTCTTAAAATATGAAAGAATGCAATTGTTTTATAACCTCCAGCATCTGACAAAGATCTGAGAAAAAGCCCTTGTATGAGTATTTTTACAGGTAGATGCTAAATACTGCCAGCTTCAGCAATGGGGGGGGTTTCACCTGGGAGCTAGAAGTCAGATGACCAGAAATGATGTCATTCTGCAAGCTAGCCCAGTAGTAATGTTTTAGATATTATTTTGAGAAGTCTCTGATTGAGACAGAGCATTCTGCATTCTGTCTTGGACCTGATAGCAACAACAAAAATCATTTACCACATCATCTGCCTTGCTCTAGATCTCTCAGATTCAGTCAGGGATATAGTAAAGCTTAGTTTAGATTATTTTCTGTATTTGTGTGAGCCTGTACTGCAATGTTATTTTAAATATTTCCTGTGGTTTTGAACTCTGATATCACTGTGAATATATACTGAGTATTTTCTTGTTCTTTTATTATTCATTATTAAATATATTTAAAGCTTTTTTGTGGCTGATCTGTGTAGAAATATTTAAGTTTTGAGCGTACTTTGCATATTTATGTGGTGACACTGTGTGGGATACTCCTAATAGCCTTGCTCTTAGTCAGACTACCATTTGTAATAATATTACACAGTTAAATTGGTCACCCTTTGTTAAGGGCCTAAAAGTAGCCATCAAAGAGTGACCGGTGGCAGTGGAAACTATCTTATAGTCTGGGAAGAAGGGGGCAAAGCTAGTAAAGCTGTGCCAGCCTTTCCCAGGTGTGTGCATGTGCGTGTGTGTGCGTGTGTGTGTGTGTGTGTGTGTGTGTGTGTGTGTGTGTGTGTGTGTGTGTGTGTGTAAATCACACCTCAAAGAGTGTGTGTGTCAACTACTTGGGCAGGGACACAAAGCACTGGTTCAACACAGAAGGTGCTGGAGGTCTAGACTTGGTCACTCAGCTGAGATCTCAACTCTATAGCTGTGCCATTGGGGTGTCTTATTGGGATCTGGAGGAAGAGAGAGAAACCAGACCTGGACTGACTGTGGTCTCTGTGTGCTCTTAAGAGAAATTGCACTTGATGCAGAGAACTGCTTCTGGAAATACTGTGTGTGTGCCTGTTATCCTCCCAGTAAACATTCCCCACAGGTACCAGTAGTGAGGATCGATGCTTGATCCTTGATTACTGGTCCAGTGGAGGGTTGTCAAATTTGGTGGCAGTGGTGGGATCACCACATCACATACTGGGATTCAGTGGTGTGGATATTGAACTCCTGTAGCCTGTAAACAGTGGTCACTAAAAAGGTGTTTGGTACTCTCAAGCAGCCACACAGTGAACCTTCAGAGGTTCATATCACAATAGTTTTATTTATTTTTTGTTACCTTAGTTAATCAGGGAGAGCAGGCAAGGATGTCAGCAGAGGATTATGGCAAGCTGAGAAGGAGCCAGTTGGCTGAGATGTGTCAAGCAAAAAGACTGGTGTATGCCGACTTTACTAAAGTGAAAATGGTTGCAGCCTTAGTCACAGCTACACCACAGACCAGCAACTAGGAAGACAATCAGACTGGGCTTGGGGGTGTACAACTCTTAGAAAATGGACAGTTCAACTTTGCATCAGAGGACTTAAAAATCCATCTGGAGTTAAAGAGACGTGAACTGAAGACCATACTATACCTATCAAGCAGGGCATCACTACACAGGAAATGGATACCCAGTGCTGCACATGGGCAGATGGAACTCATGATGAGCAACCTAAACCACCCCAACAGAGTCTGCCAGTAACAGAGAAAGACAGTAGTTCAGGTACAAGGTGAGGATCAAGGGTTAAATGTTTTAAATATAACCAGTGGAGCCCTGTAGCATATAGATGTCTACAGAGGCAAGATAGGGAACAAAAGGTGAGGGAGCCATCAAGTGGGAATAACAGAATGCTAATGGTAAGTTGTCTGGAGACAACAAGGGTACCAAACTACCACAAGAGGTTATAGCCTATCTTATCTAATGTGAAAGAGGCCACTGGTAAGAGAGACACAGTCTCTAACCTAACCATTGTGAGGTCTGCGATGGTTAAAGAGGACCACTACTTGCTTGGGCAGTCTACTCCAGTCAGAGCTTTAGTATAGACCCAATTCAAAATACCCTTGACTAGGGTTTACCTTGACTGGGAGGGTAGAAAAGGAAGCAAGCAAGTAGGTGTGTTTGAGAATAACCCTGCAGATGTCCTGATACAAAATGATTTTGATAATGCAGTACCTTGTGTGCATTCACTGAAACACAGTCAGGCTTGGAGGCAGGCATGTAGGTGTGGTAGTCTGTGGGGGACCAAGACAGCCTGCATACTTGAAGACAGAACTGGTGAGGTGGTTACTTCAGGCAGGGAGCTACACTGTAGCAGTGACACTGAAGGTGAGACAGGCTCAGCTCTCAGACCCTACATTACAAGGCTTGAGGGAGGTAGCTAGGGAGACACCTGATTCTCAAGGAAAGGGAGAATCTGTATACTGGGACAAAAGGTTACTGTCTCGTGGTTTTGGCGTCTTTTTGGGCTTGTTGGATGTTGGTGAAGCACCCACCAAGAGGAGAAAATGCTGAGAGAAGAAATGAGCCACTTTTGAGACTTTAAGTATTTTTCCTCTGTTTATTTGCTAAGTTTTTATGCATAGCCGCCTATTTTGAGCATTTTCTGGCTTGTTAAATTTGATTTCTGCATTAGTAACTGTATTTAGAGCACAACCTAGAGCTGTTTACTGAGTTTCCTGTTTGCACTTATTTTTAAAATCGTTTTTTTCTCAAAACTTGCATTTTATCTGCCTTTGGCCTAGCACTCTTGTGTGGGGTCATTTACTGCACTGTTATAACCTGTTGATACTTGTTAACCTCTGCTATCTCTGAAAAAACAAAAAAACAAAAAATCTTGCTTTTTTCCCACTTTTCTGAGATTTAAAAAAGTTCAGTTACAGGCTTGCTGTTCTTGAACTGTTTGTAAGTTTCTGTGAGGCCATTTTTTGCTTGGGCTAAAGGAAAGTCTCTCTGTTGATCAGTGTCAGTGAAAAACATTGAGCAGCCTGCCTGCCCCTGTGGGAGTGGTTACTGACTTGAAACTGTAGTTTTATTGGCCATTTTGGGTCAATTCCAAAACTCCTTCATCTTCCTCTCTTAAAACCCTCTTTTGCACGGTTTTGCACATTTTTGAGCATAGAGCAACAACAGGCAGCGCCGCCTAATTTGATTTAAACTATTCCTGGCTCCACAAAGTCTGCTCTTCACTTTTTTCCTTAGAACTGCTCTATCTCTCAATTTAAACACCATATTCTCATTCTAAGGCCCTTCTCTGGTCCAATTAAGTAATCCTACAAATTAGCACTATTAAACCATAAGCACTACTTACTCTTATACTCTCTACGATTACCCTGTCCTCTATTGGTCCATCTTAAATTCAGTTTCCCTGTTACTCTAGCATGTCCAAGGGTCAGTCAATGGTTTCTTCTCCAGTCCAGCTGGTGAATCTGGGAATTTTGAGGTAATGTTACAACTGTCTCATGTACACGGACAACCCTCTCCTCCTCCAAACAGGTTCAAATATATGTGAGAGATGCAACTATTTAGCCAAACTGGAGGCTGAGCTCTCTCATCTCAAAACTGGTGTAACCAGTCAGGAGGAGAAGGTAACCTCACACAACACAATTCCAGTATCACATAGTCCCACCACATCAGCGAACCAAACACATAAATACACAAAACATACTCGAGGCTCTAAATAAAAATCTACCTAAGCAACAGAGACCTCCAAAGCAGACATCCAAGCAAATGCTACCTCAAAACAAAACACACACAACACATAACCCACAAAGTCAGTGTGCCAAGCAGCCACAGCCCCTAAGGCTGAATAACACACCTGATACTCTTGTTATAGGTGACTCTATTGTCAGACACACTGACGTCCCGCTCACCAGGCTGAATAAAGAGAAGGTCACGGTGAGCTGCCTGTCAGGTGCTAGGATCCAACACATAACGCAAGCACTCAGGTCACTCCAAAGCAAATACAAATATGACTCAGTCATTGTACATGCTGGTGTGAATGACCTGAGACGTACCTCCCTGGAATACATGAAAAGAGACATAGAGGAGCTCTCTGATCATGTAGCCCAGGCTGGTATGACCCTGACCTTGAGCAGCATCTTAACTTCACCTAGAATGATGCCACAGTACAAAGACAAAATGATCGATTTTAACAATTGGCTAAAATTTTGGTGTCATTCAAAGGGGATCCAGTGTCTGTCAGCCTGGGATGACATGCTCGACAAGCCACGTTGCTTCGCTAGGGAAGGCTTGCACCTGTCACCACTGGGCTTTTGGATATTGGCAAAGGCTATTGTCACCCCCATAGTGCCTTTTTTAGGCAAGGCTCAAAATTCAAACCCACCCCCCATAGACAGCACAAGGAACAAGAAACTAAGGGCAATGCTGCTAAACACCAGAAGTCTTAACCTCTAGATGCACGCACTCGAAGCTCTCCTCAGTATGGAGAACATCGATATCTGTGCAGTGACAGAAACCTGGTTCAAGGCTCCAGAGAGCACCCCAGCACTACCAGGCCATACCTCATATTATGCTTTTTGGCCCCAAAACCCGGACCGAACCACAAAAGGAGGGGGAAGTTTCCATATTTATCAAGGATATCCACACCTCCAGGTTAGTGGTATTGCACGAAGTATCGGAGACCATCCATGTGCAACTAACAGTGGGCAAGACTGCTTTTCAGTTTATAGCATCCTACAGACCACCCTCTCAAAGTCAGGAATCCCATTTGGCTTTCCTGAAAACATTAGAGAACATGAAGATCTCTCCGAACACCATTATATTGGGTGACTTCAACTACCCAAACATTGACTGGGAGCACTACTCAAGCCCCAGGACCTTAGCCCAAAGATTCCTGGAAATTATAAACTCAAATGCTATGGAACAACTAGTCACCACTCCCACAAGAGGGGACAACATACTAGACCTGATCATTACCAACATGTGGACTCTATGCTCCACACCAGAAGTATATCCCTCATTGGTAAGATCAGACCATAAATTAATTTCACTGGATGTCCACATCCCGACCCCAGCCCCAGCCCAGAAAACCACAGTGAAAAACTTCTCAAAAGCAAACTTCTCACTTCTCAAAACTGAAGTGGAATCCTTCAAGGCCCCAGGGCCAGTGGAAACTACAGCCCAAACTGCAGAATCCTATATAAATGCATTCTACGGACATCTCCAGGAATGCATGGATCATGCTGTCCCAAATAAAACCAAGACCCAATCATCCAAAGGCAGGCGTCCAGTCTGGTGGACCCCTGCCATAAATAAACTGTACAACAGAAGGAGGAAGCTACTACATGACAGAGCAAAATCCCTAATAGGGAAGGCATCTCTGATCAGTACTAGCAAAAAATTACGATCCCTCATAAAATCCTCCAAGGCCAGCTTCGAGAGGAAAATTGCACAGGACCCCAAAGACAATCATAAGGCTTTTTTCAGTTATGTTAGAAACCTGGGATGCAACTCCCAGACTTGTTCTGAGTTGATTCTAAATGACAAAAAATACACTGAACCCACAGACATCGCCAATATCCTGGCAGACAGGTTCAGTGCAAACTTCTCCACCCCCCCCCCCAAAAGCGCAAGTATCTATCCCGGCAGAGGTCTGTCTCCCAAACATCTCAGATTCTCAGGTGAAGGCTGCCCTCTCCAAAGCAAAAAACACTGCTTCCATGGGACCAGATGGCATCCCAGGTTGCGTCCTACATGAACTACAAGAGGAACTAATCCCTCAAATAAAACAGCTATACAATCTCAGCCTCACTACAGGATATGTGCCCACAGAATGGCGTACAGCAACAGTGGTCCCACTCCACAAAGGTGGAGCCTCTACGAACCCTGGAAACTATCGCCCCATAAGCCTGACTAGCTTAGTCTGCAAGGCTATGGAGAGGATCATCATGGAGCTCATAAACAAAGACATTGGGGACCTACAGACACTAGATCCTACCCAGTTCGGCTTTGTCAAGGGCAGATCCTGCCTTTTGAACCTGGTTGACTTCTTTAAAACAGTCACCAAAGCCATAGATGAAGGGAAGGTAGTCCACACAGCCTATCTGGACCTTGCAAAGGCATTTGACACAATACCCCACTTGGGCATCATAGATAAGCTATCCAGCATAAATATAAACCCCTATGTCACAAGATGGGTCACAAACTGGCTCAAAGACAGAACCAACAGAGTGAGAGTTGCTGGAGCCATGTCAGACTCGAAACTGGTCACAAGTGGTGTCCCACAGGGTTCTGTCCTGGGACCACTCTTGTTCGGTATATACTTTTCCGAGGTATAGGCAAACGTGGGAGGACTATGGCTCACCAAGTTCGCAGACGACTGCAAACTGGGCGCCATAATCAACTCTCCAGCTGACACAAACATCCTTCAAAAAGGTCTCACAGAGACAGATAACTGGTGCCAGCGCCATGGTTTAAAGCTAAATGCCAAAAAATGTATAGTCATACCCTTTGGCAAAAACAATGTGCCCACAAATTACCACATAGACGGAAACCCATTAAGTACAGAGAAAGTTATTAGGGACCTGGGGACCCAAGTTGATAGCAATCTCTCCTTTGAAAACCACATTGCCAAAGTGGTTAGAAAGACCTTCTACATAGCCCACCTCATCACGAAGGGTTTCACATCTAGATCAAGAGAGGTAATCGTGCCCCTTTATTCATCCCTCATCAGGCCCATCGTAGAATACAATGCCCCTTTTGGGATGTACCTTATCCGACACCTGCAGCAATTAGAAAGACCCCAAAAGTATCTCACCAAGAGGATCAAGGGTCTCAAACAGATGCCATATGCTGCTCAGTTAAAAAAACTCCAGCTCTACTCAGTTGCATACCACCTACTTCGAGGCGATCTATGCCTGACATGTCAAATCCAGAATTAATGGACATGCTCCACCTCAGTAAATCTAAATCCCTTAGAGCCACACGCTCGAGGGACTTGAACCTCAGCACAGAAATAAATAGAACTTGCTGGAGGGACAGGTTCATAACCCAGAGGCTCCCTTTGCTCTGGAATAGAATTCCAGTTCATGTGAGGCAGAGCACCTCACTGAATCTCTTCAAGAAGAATCTCGATAAGTGGATGGGGGATCGTAGGTTTGTCCCAGGGATTACTCCCGTGTCACTATTAGACAGAGGCACAGTAAACTAAACCTTAAAAAGGGCACAGTATACTCAAATCAAGGGGTGGCGTAAGCCATTTGGAATCGGGCTAGGCTTATAATTGCCCCAGGGCAGATAGCCTAGTATGAACCTATGAACCTATGAACCTATGAGTTTAGATCCCTGAGGAAGGGCTAGAGGGTGAGAGAATACAGCAGTTGGTAGTGCCCAGAACCTACAATCTGGCACTTCTAGCCATAGCCCATGACATTCCTTTTGCAGGTCATATGGGCATAAAGCATCCCAAGAGATGAATTTACACAGATGTAACAGGGTACTGCAAGACCTGAGAGTAGTGCCAAAAGGTATGCAAGGCAGGAGACCATGTCAACGTTCATTTGGTGACTTTTCCTGTGACTGAGGAGCCATTTCAGAGGGTAGCTATGGATAATGTAGGGCCTCTGAGTACCCCAAGAGCTACAGGGAAGATGTATATCCTAGTAGTAGAAGATTATGCTGCCAGATACCCTGAGTTGTGGCCCTGTCCTCTACTGAGGCATTGTCTTCAATTTCATCCTGTGTCATCCTTTGTTCTGTCATATGGAAAATCACTAGCTTATGACTTTTCATCATTGACTGTGTCAGAGATTCTGCAGTTTCCTTTTCTTTCCCTTGCTGTCTAGCTTCAAGTGAACATTTATACTGGTTTCCTGTGGAAGGCTCCAAAATATCTTCATATAGCAACTGACCAGTTGCTTCCCATTCCACTGGTTTTTCCTTAATTTGGATGTCTATTGATCTATCCTGCTGTGGTGCTTTTTGAGTTAGATTTTTTACACTGAATCCTTTAATTCACAGGTACTCCATAAACTGTTTCTCTTACTTTAACTTCATTGCTAATCTTCTTTTCAACTTTTCCTCTTTGTCTTCTTATTTTTTTGTATTGTAAAGTTTTCCAGGTATGGACTCCTTTGCCTGCATTTCTCTTCAAATATTTTTGGTACTGCTCTTTTTGTATTGATTAGGTTTTCTTTCTCCTTTGCATAACTATTACACCATATTAAATTTATTTTTTCACTATGTCCATATTTCTTCTTCAGATGTCTCCTGATCTTCCTGTTTCTCCTTACTTTGAGGACTTGTTATATCATGCTGTAATGTAACCTGTGTCAGACTTTCTACACCAAATGCTTCACTCCACAGGCACTCCATAACTTCAACTGCTATTTGTATTTAACTTCTACTTTACTCATTTCCATTTCTACATTCCCTCTTTGTGATATAATTTTTTATTGTGAAGTTTTCCATATCTGGATGCCTTTGCATGCATTTCTGTTCAAATATCTTTGGGACTGCCTTTTTTGTATTGATTAATTTGGTTTTCAACTTTGCATAAATATTGCACAATATCAACTTTCTTTTTCTTTCTCATATCCATATTTCTTTTTTATACTTTTCAAAAGTGTACCTGAACTAGTAGCTTCCCCTGTTCCTGGTGGTCTCAGTTGGAGTGGTTTAGGCTGCCCAATTGGTTCTCTTATATTCATGTGCAGCACTGGTTATCCCCTACTTGCAGACTGATGCCCTGATTGCTAAGTAGAGATCCCCTTTTTTACCCAGCTCATCTTCAGAGTTACATGTCCAGTTTGCCAATTAGAATCTCATGTCCTCAGGCAAAGTGCTAAGGACTTGTTCCCTCACAAAAAGGTCTGTCAGCATTTCAGAAGTGGTGACCTGACACTCACTCATCTGCCTATGAAAATAAGTGCTTAGCTCAGCATTCTAATCACACAAACTTTCATCTGCCTTGCAGCTATGCTCACACAACTTTCTTCTGTAACTTCAAGTGTTAACATAAAACATTCCAATAAACATTTTTTTAACTTTATCATAGTTTAACATATCAGTATCAGACAATTTAAAAACATCAGCTCCTGCTTTACCATGGAGTAAGGGGGTAAGGAACCATACCCAGTGCCCTTGGACAACATTATACTGTTCACATACTCTTTCAGATATTTTAATAAGACTATCAAAATTATCACCCTCTGTAAACTTTGAAAGAAATTTACTGACCTTCATTGCTTTTAGAGTTTGGTTGTACCCTTCCCCATTACCTCCATGACCCTAATGAAGAGTTAGCATCTCCCTCTCATGTTGGCACCATTTCTCACTTTCTTCTACCTCCAAATGCCACAGTCTCTTTGCTGATTCTAATTCCATCTATTTCTCCATTTCTTTGGCCTCCAAATGCTGCAGTCTCTCTGCTGATTCTTGTTCCAAATGTATGGCCTCCAGTTCAAGTCACTTTAACTCCAGATAAATTTTTAAGTCTAATGAGGAACAGGTGAACTGTCCTGTTTCTGAGGGCTGATAATACAAATCAGCAAAGTACTTGTCTGCCTGGTTGCTGGCCTGGGCTACAGGTGCAACTAAGGTTGAAATCATTTCATCTTTAGTCAGGTTGGCATGCACCAGTCCCTTGGCTTCACACACGATGGCCAACTGGTTCTTTGTCAGCTTGCCATAATTCTCTGCTGACATCTTTGCCTGCTATCCCTGACTAAACTAAACTAACAAAAAAAAATAAAACTGTTGTGAAAATGAAACTCTGCATGTATACTTTGTGGCTGCTGAGATAATGCAAACCTTTAGTGACAACTGCATATAGGCTACAGAAGTTCAATAAATATCCCACCACTGCTCATCAATATGTGACGTCCCCCTCATGGCCTGTAATCAAGGAGTTTCAACCCTCACCACTGGCACCTGTGAGTAATGTTTCCTGAAAGAAAAAATGATACAGTATTTCCAGATGCATCTCTCTGCATCAAGCACAATTTCCCTTTAAGAGCACACAGGGAACACACTCAGTCTTGGGTCTAGCTTTCCATATCCCTCTCCAGGCCCCCAGTAGGAACCCCCACTGGCACAGCTGTAGAGTTGAGTCCTCAGCCAGGGTTCCAAGAGAAGTCCTCCAAGACCCTCTCTATGAAATCAGTGCTCTGTGTCCATGTTCCAAGTAGCTGACACGCACACTCTTTGAGATTAGATTTTCACACACACACACACACACACACACACACACACACACACACACACACACACACACACACACACACACTCACACACACACAAGCCCCCCCCACACACTCACACGCACACACACACCTGGGAAAGACTGGCACAGATTTATTAGCTATGCCCCTCTGCCCAGACTATAAGGTAACTTCACTGCCACCAGAACCTCAGCCTGCTACTTTAAGGCTCTTACAAGGGTACCCAATTATACTTTGTAGAATTAAGACTTATAAAAATGGTAGTTTGATTAATAGCAAGGCTTTCAGGAGCAGCTAGAATGTCAGCAAATAAATATAATACTCTCAATTGTTAAAATATTCTCTAAAGGAGCAGACAATGTAAAGTTTAAATATATTTAATAATAAATAATAAAAGAACATGAAAACACTAAACATATATTATCAGTAAACACCAGAGTTTCAATCACAGGAAATATTAAAAATAACACAGGTGGACAGGATCACACAGTTACAGAAAAACAATACTTAACTAATCTCACTATATTTTTCTGTCTGATCTAAATAATTGTTATTCTCTAGTTACTTACTAAAGCAAGGCAAGATGAAGTGGGTGAGTGGTCTTCCTCCCTTGTCAGGTGTCAAAAACATATGGCTCTGAAACTTCAATCTCATCTAGTATTAAAACATCATTTTTGTCCTGGATTACAGAATGACATCATATACATCTGGTCATCTGACTTCTGGTTCCCATACTACTGAACCACACTTTTAACAAATATTTGTTACCATACACACAGATAGAGCTTTGCTAAGATCTGTTGCAGCTTTTGGAAGTAATAAAACAATTAAGCACTTCCACTCTTCCCACAACAGCTAATAAACCATTTTCTGGCACAGACATTCTGTCTCTGGCTGCAATCAGAACTGTAAGATACAATCTGTATGGCCTAATTTAAGAAATTTAATTTCAAACTATTTTTCAAATTTAGCTGGAGCTGAGCTTAACCTCTTCTCTTCCAGTTTCCTCTGTTACCATATATTAATTTCCACACTTACAATATAGTCTGACATATAAGTGCATTTTTCTTTCTGTCCAGCAAGACCCACTGTTGGCACATTTTTTAACACAAGCAGCTTTACAAATACATTTTCAGCTGTAGCATCTGTACAAATCAGTTTGACACACAAATAACATATAATTATTTTCAAACCTCCAGCTGGCTATGCTATATGTTGCACATCCACTGCCCTACGTCTTCGGCATAGCTGGCAATACCTCAAATCATCACAACTTCTACAAAATGATATAAACTAACTGTGACCTCTACCTTGTTTTGGGGTGAAGTCATTAAAAATATGTTTCCCTGTAAATGATCACATGGGAGGATATGTCTTTGACTCTGTCCTGCTGTTGATGAATTTGGACTTCCTCAAACCAGATTTGAACATTATGTACTTACACATCATTACACCTGAAGGTATTAAATGGGAAAAATGGACTTCACCAATGCATTTGCGTTGTTGTCAGAATGTTACAGCAGACTCGTAGTTTCAGCTGCTGTAGCCATAACATTCTGACAGATTCTATCAGGATTTTTGGTTAATTTTGCTTGGAAAAGTGGCTGTCTTCCTTTTAACTGCCCAACACTGTCCATTTTACTATTAAAACAAAACAGTTCTTGTAGGGTTTTAACAAGATTATCAAGCCCCTCTTACAAATTGAACTAATGTAAAGAACTGTGCTTACAATCTCTAAAAATAATACCAACAGTGTCACTTTTTTAATCACAGGCAGTTTAGCTCCAATAGCACAACAGAAATACAGTACAGTAAAGGGACTAGCAATTAGGTACAATACAATGTGTAACAATGACACTTGGTATTCTGGACCCATGGTTATGCAAGGTCCAGTATTCTAATTAATTAACTGTCAGCAACAGCAGGCCCACCCCTCCTGACCATACCAAATGTCTCTGCCATCAGCCTTCTTACTGACTTATCTACAAGTATTTATTATTCTGATCTTTTCTCCAATGCTTTAATGAGGCATAACTGAGATAGAGGAATGAAGTTGTTTTGCAAAGCATTATGGGTAAAGGTGGAGAGTCTTGTAGATGGGAAAAGTTTCAGTTGTCAGGCTGCCTAATGCCTTACAGGATTATTCTAGCTGCAAACAAGGATGGACCTTCTCATCCAGCTTCATCCTTAAACTAACTACATAAATGCTTATGTTTATCTGCTCTCTCTAAAATGTTCTACTTATGATATTTTATGATATAGAAATATGATATAACATTTGATTATCTTTTGAAATACTTCACCTGCTGATTACTGTAATAGTTGTAATAAATATTGAAATTATTTATAATTACCCTATTCTATTACATTTCTCATTCTCTCTATAATATATCCATAACATTTCTTACCATCTTCTCACTTTCTTTCTAATACTCCACAAGATCCAGTATCAATATTGATAAATAGATCTATATCTGAAAAATATGTTCCTTACATCTGGAAAAAAATCCTTTAATATAACTTCACACAAAGGTTGCACATTTACAAAGTTTAACAAATACAGGCTCATTGCAATCCTCTCTACTCTGTCAAAAATACTTGAAAAATGTATTCAGGCTCTGCTTCTGCATCACCTACATTGAAATAATCTGCTCTCTGGAGCACAGCATGGTTTCAGACTCTATAACAGCACAACCACCACCCCCTCCTGTACTTCACCAACACTATAATACTTGCAACTGTTTCAAGCATGGGCATTAATGCCCTTCTAGCTTGCCAATATACCAGAACACTTGTTCCCATAATGTGTCCAGACTGTTCTTAAAAATATCTAAACTAGTATTTGAGTTAATGTAATTTGGTAGTCTATTCCATACATCAGCTGCTCTCTCAGAGAACAATTAGTACACTTCTCATTCCTATAGAATCCTCTACACAGGTTGTCTGATGGTTCTCTACTACTTTTTGATAACCCCAAATATTGTCAGAGGTAGTTGTCTCTAAATGCCTTATATACCCGAATAAGTTCTCCTCTTAGATATCTATAAGAGACATTGTACAAGTTCAGATATTTTAATCTTTCATAATAACTTAGATTTTCATATCCATGGATGCCCTTTGTATATTTTTACTGTACTCTTTCCAGTTTACCCATGCTTGTTTTCTTACAATGTTTCCATATTGTTGTGCCATACTAATTGTTGGGTCTAATGTAATTAACAAACAATGACTTCACCATTACTGATTTCCCAGACTTTACAAATCTTTTTATACAGCCTATAGTTTTATAACTGTCATTAACCAATTGGCTGATATGATTAGAAAAACTCAAAGCTGGATCTACCCATATACCGAGGTCCTTAAATGAGTCTGCAGTTTCAATCACTGTGTGCTGTTTTAAATATTCACTTTTCAATTTATATCTCCTAAATCTCATATGCTTAGTTTTTGGGGTATTTATCCGCATATTATAACAATGGTAACCTATTGTCAGCTGTGTTCCCAGCCTTATCCAGAACAATGAGTTCTCCTCTATACGTCTCTCTCATTCCTCCTTTATATGGTTCCTTAGTTATCTGTCTGGAAAGCAACAAGCAGTCAGATGGCAAGGTGATATCTCTTCCTTTCTCCCAGTTACCATAGTTGTTCCTCAGTTCCCTGTACTAGGACTCCTTCTCTTCATTATTTTTATAAACAAGCAATACGTTACACTGCCAAAATCCAAGCAAATATAGTACAATAGGCAGATGATTCATCTTTAATATGTTGTTGTTGTGTCTTTCGGCTTTTCCTGGTTAGGGGTCACCACAGTGGAACTCCGGTCCGCTAATGATTGCTAGTTGATTTTTACGTGCCGAGTTACCAGCCCTGACACACAACCTTCAACGAAGGTTTGCCCATTCATGCATGTCTCCTCACAGAAGACGCACTAGCTGAGAATCGAACCGGACAGAGTCTCACTGTGAGGCGACAATGCTACCGCAGCACCACCACCGTACAGCCCCAAAACATCGAGACTCTAAGAAATCAGTCAAACATTTTTTTTTCAATTGAAACCTTGCCGAAAAATTCAAACCTGCTCCATAATCCTAATAAAACAAAACTGTTGCTCTTCACCTAAAACAATCTTTTATTGGTTACATCTGCAAATAATATTAAAATTGAGGCAGTACCACACACTAAATTGTTGGACACTGTAATAGATGACAATTTTAAATTTGATAAACATATTCTTCAAAGAATTAAAAAGGTCCATGAGAAACTTGGGTCCCTTTCAAGAGCAAAACAGTACCTCACAAAGCTAGCAGGAGAAACCCTAGCTTCATCCTATTTGCTTCAAACCCTCCTATATGCCTCAACTATCCTTACAAACCTAGGATCTACACTAAAATCCAAACTAGCCTTCTGTTACAACGAAGTAGCTAAATTTGCTACCAA
Source organism: Protopterus annectens (assembly GCF_019279795.1). Taxonomy (NCBI): domain Eukaryota; kingdom Metazoa; phylum Chordata; order Ceratodontiformes; family Protopteridae; genus Protopterus; species Protopterus annectens. The sequence goes on along the minus strand of NC_056726.1, from coordinate 1,135,964,983 downwards.
CAATGCACACTGAACTCACCAATGCCAAGCCATAAAACTGCTCAACTGGCTAGTGTTTGACAACTACCTAGCAGAATCTCAGCTAGTTACGGAATACAAACTGATATATTATCCTGGAAATGCCATGCATTATAATATATACTATTGCTATATACGCCCACAATGCACATATGTTATGGTGATAAATTTCTACTAATTAGTAATAAAGCAAATAATTCATTAGGAGACTCACTATACTCCTGTTACATTTCCAAACTCTGGAACATCATCCTTACTCAAGTAAAATGACTAACAAACTCCCAAGCTACAAAATCCAGCTCATACAATACCTTACTCAATCCTGGTTATGCTCATTTTCAGCATCAGGTTGAGACCTTTAGTGAAAACATACATTTCTTATTACTTATAGCTAACATTTTTGCCCTCCTGCATATGAGTCAATAGAGCACTCTTTACCACCCTCTTTAATCCACTTCTCATCTTCTTTTTTTCTAACTACCCCTATCAAACTGCCGTACTCCTCTCATGCATACCCCATATACTTAAATTATAAACCTTCCACATAAACCAATGTGGAACAGTCAGCCTGTATAGAATTAATCCTATACCCTGCTCTTTCACTCAGAAGTTATTACCACCCTTCTTCTCTACAATACCAATATCTCCTCTCCCACATGATTTTATAACTTACTTCTTTATAACTCCTGAACTCTTTACAAATCTTTCTGTACTGAAATGTAAGAACGCTAACTTCTTTACAACAATATTCTCCCTTCTACAGTTGTTGTATATTTTGGCTTTTCCTGGTTAGGGGTCGCCACAGCGGAACTCCGGTCCACTAATGATTGGCAGTAGAATTTTACGTACCGAGTTGTCAGCCTCAATGAAGGTACGCCCACTCACCCATGTCTCCACACAGAAGACACTTTAGCTGAGAATCAAACAAGACAACGTCTGACTTTGAGGCGACAACACTACCACAGCACCACCACTGCAGCATAAATCAATTTACGTCCTGCAAGAGTTTTGCACTACCAGAACTGTATAGACTTGTAATTGTTGATGTAAATACTTTACTGTATAAACCCGTCTTGTAATTGTGGTTATTTTTTCTGAAAAATGTTAACTGCAATGTTCTGAGAACTGTTTGGAAGTCACTTCTTAATATAAATGTACTGTCATGGGGCTTTTCTCAGCAAATAACGAACCCAAACTACGAACTGAAACAAACCACCACTTGTTGAACCAGAATTACAACAGAGAAAAGTAACAAACCACGTTTACTAATTGTTTGGTGCTTTCATTCTCAGTAAATGAACTTCCTGGATGAGAAACCTTTTGTGATGAAGTATGCCACGTAGAAGGATTTCCTGACTACTGTGGCAATGTGATTATCAAAGGAGAGACTACTGTCCACCTGTGTCCCAAGGTCTCTTATCACACTTTCGGTGTTAAGTAGACTACCACCTATGTGGTAGTTCATGGGTACAGAATGTTTACCAAAGAGGATGGCAATGCACATTTTGGCATTGAGCTTGAGGCTATGCCTTTGATACCAGGCATCTGTCTCAGTGAGACCCTTTTGTAAGATGGCCACATCGTTAGGAGTTTCGATTATGGCTCTTAGTTTGCAGTCATCTGCAAACGTCTTTAGTCAAAGATCTACTGCATCAGCCTGTACTTCAGAGAAGTAGATACCAAACAGGAAACAGGAGATGACCCAGGACTGAACTCTGTGGTACTACACTTGTTACTAGTCTGAAGTCGGATTTGGAGTCTGCTACTTTCACATTGTGGGTTCTGTCAGTGAACCAGTTGGCAGCCCATCTTGTGGCATAGGGATTTATACCTAGTTTAGTGAGTTTATCTATAATTCCAGAGTGGGGTAGTGTTGAAAGCCTTGGCGAGATCTAGTTAGGCTGTGTGAACCACCTTACCCTCATCTATAGCTTTTATGACTGCTTCAAAGAAGTATGTCAGATTTAGGAGACATGATCTGCCTTTTACAGACCCGAACTTAGTGGAGTCCAGAGTTTGGATATTACCAATGTCTTTGTTTATAAGTTCCATAATGATACATTCCATGGCCTTGCAGACCAGGCTCATTAGGCTAATGGGGCAGTTTTTCTGGGGTCCGTGGTGGCTCCTCCTTTGTGAGTGGGATAACCGTCACTGTGCGCCATTCAGTGGGCACAAAGTCTGAGGTGAGGCTATGATTGAACATGGTACTTAGGTGGGGTGCCAGTTCATTCTGTAGTTTATGTAGAATGCAGACTGGGTTGTTGTCAGGTCCCATGGATGCTGTGTTCTTGGCTTTGGAAAATGTGTTTTTTACCTGTGCAGCCGTGATTACAGGAACTTTGCTTTCTTCCGGTATAGAGATGGGCCCTTTAGGGGGTGAGGGGAGGTAAAGTTAGCACTGAACCTATCTGCCAGGATGTTGGCAATATCAGTTGGGTCTGTATATTTAGTGCCATTATGCTGTAACTCAGAGCAGATCTGAGTGTTGCCATTGAGATTCTTGACATAGCTATAGAATGCTTTGTGGTTGTCTTTAGAATCAGTGGTGATTTTGTTTTCTTAACTAGCTTTGGAGGATTTTATGAGGGATCTCAGCTTCTTACTGAGGCTTACCAGGGAGTTCCTCCAATCATGGGATTTTACTCTTTTTTGCAACAGTTTCTTTCTTCTTTTGTAGAGTTTGTTTATGGCAGAAGACCACCACATTGGCTTTCTTTTTTTGGAGGATAGCATCTAGGTTCTGTTAGGGATAGCATGATCCATGCACTCGTGTAAGTGCTTATAAAATGCATTTGTATAAGATTCAGCCGTCGTACCTCTGTTGTCCATCTGCATGGGTGTTCTGAAGTTTTCCACTTCTGTCTTAAGAAGCTTTGGAGAAATTTTTTTTACGGTAGTTTCCCTAATGTGGGGTGGGGCGGGATATGGCTGTCTAAGGTTATTAGCTTGTGGTCAGATCTGACCAATGAGGAATTGACCTCTGGTGTGGAACACTGGTCACTCATGTTGGTAATGACCAGGTCTAGAATATTGTTGCCCCTGGTGGGGGTGTGGATAAGTTGATCTAAGGCATGGGAATGTATTAGTTCTGTTCTAGAGACCACTGAACTAGTACTGAATCTGTCCCATCTGAAGTAGACATCAAAGGTAAAAAGATGGAGGCATTGGCACCAGTGTCCCAGACAGCTCTGATGTTGAATTTGGTGCCAAGACTTTACATGCCAAGGACTCTTGCACCAAGAGTGACAACACCAAAAACTGCGCCAAAGACTCAGTGCTGAAGGCCTATCTCTGAAACTCTGTCAACTCCAAAGATCTTGTAGTCATATGAAATGGAAGAACTGAGGTCAGTGCACAGAGTTCTAATTCAACTGGCACCAACTTTAGAAAATTCAGACAAGGCAACAGATCTGTTGTCATCAGTGTTGAAACCTTGACCAGAGCTGGAGTTTAAAATGGGGATAGTGGGCCAACCCAATCCACCCTTGAAACAGAGGGAGACAGGATTACATCCATTTCAATCTGTGCCTTCATAAAGGCCGTCATCCTTCTCCCCTAATTCAGTTATGAGGCACTCCAGAAAGGTCAAATATACATGATAAGTGATGTAGATGGAAGGCAAGAGGGGAAGAACAGGAAAGCTCTTTATCTGACGAACAGCTGCTGAGTATTTTGTTTGTAGAACTTGTCAGAGATTACTATGGTCACTGTGAGGCACGGCCTAGCACCTGAGAAACTACATGTGCAAAAATTGATACAAAAGGTGGTTGTGGAGTGCCAAAATAAGAAGTTGTTGATGTATGAGAAGAACTTGGCTATTCAGCTTTTCTATTCAATTCCTCTTTTTACTCAGTTTTACTTTTTGTCTTTCTATTATCTTGTCACTTTCTTTGTCTCCTTTTTCATTACTTTTCAACAGTTCAGAAAGAGAAGGGTGCAGCAATTCTTTAAAATGAATTTATTTTACTTTACTATCAAAAAGTTGAAAGTTGGTTCAGCGACCATGGAAAGTCAAATGGCAGTTAGTCGATTTCCATGTTGCCAAACGTCAGGAGATTAAGAGTACATATCAGCAAATGCAACTGTGCATTCGCTAATATGTACTAGATGTTATGGGTAGAGTTGCGGTACAGTGTGGATTGGGAAATGTATCCCTTTCCTCACTGTAGTGTGATCTTGGAGTTGGAATTGGCAGGGGATGTGGGGTGTATCCCCCCACACGGGGTGCAGGGGGGGCTAAAACATGAATGCCAGTGTAGGTGTTTAACATACGTTTGCACCTACAATGACATCGCATTTGATATTCAACATACATGTCAAATCTACTGAATTTTTTCAACAGATTCAACATTTTAACCTAATTAGTATGCAGGAAGTAGGAGCTACAGTTCAGTGTGTTGAACGTTTGTTGTTTTGAACTTTGACATATTGATAGTAAACCATTTATTTCTATGCTCCCTTAGGAAACAAGGGAAAATCCCTTACAGGTCTCAATAGCCATAATCAAGTGATCTGCTTCTGGGCACATCATCAAGAAGTTGTGGGCATTATGGCATGAGATCTTGTGGCTACATCAGCCACGCTTCTAGGAGCCCATATCCAAATAGAATGTGGAAAACCCTCAAATAAAGAAATGGAAATAACATTACTAACAATAACAGCAGTATTGATAGCGGTAATAGAATATAACACTACTAACACTTTATTAGCAGTATAAGATCTTAAAAAATATTAGGACAGGGTTCCTGAGATAAAGAATAGTTAAAAAGTCAACATATACTCAAGAAAAGACAAGACCGTTCATCATTCCCAATGCTAAGTGAGAAGGAGCATAGGAAAAAAATATACACTGATTTCTTTTCATATATAAATGGAAATAGTTTACAACTTGGACAAAATTAAAAAGAAATCAAGATAAGATATAAACTAAAAGGGAACTGAAAAGGGTTAGAATAACCACTTATCTGGACTGCTGAAATTAGAATCTGCTCAGTGGCAGATAGGATCTGAAGCAGGATGGGTGCAAAGAAGGATCTTGAGGTTCAAGCACTTGGAAGAGTGACAGAGGTGCAGGATCAGATACGGGTCACATCTAATTTATCTTACCCTTGACAAAGCTGTCCAGTCATTCAACACTACCTTCCAAAGCATCCTAAACTCTCTTTCTCCTCTCCGTTCAGTAAGGATCAAATTTAATATATCACATTGGTTAACAAATCCTACCCGTACCCTTATGAAAAATTGAGACAGAATGTGGAAACTGTGGAAACAAAACAAACTCCCCATTCATTTACAAAACTATAAAGAACTCAGAAACCAGGTAGAAAAAGTATCATTAAAGACAAAAAGGACTTCTGCACCAACCTCCCTTCCACCCAAAGGTTTAACCCCCAAAAATGCCATAAATCACATTCTGCATCCAGGTAACCCTTCCTCCCTCAACCCCTGCCCTAACAACCCACCTGAAGAAACTGCTGACCTATTCAACACCCACTTTATTGAATCTATATCTAAGATATTTGACTTTTCCCCTTCTACAAATAATGCTAATAACATCTCCAATTCTACTTTTCCACCCTATCCCTCAAACTCCTTCCGCTTCAAAACAGTACCTACTAACTATATAAGATCCTTACTCTCAAAACTTAAATCTTGCTCCCCTTCTGCTGACAACCTACCCACCTATTTTCTTCAGATTGCTGCTGAACTCCTGGCTCTCCCTGTATCCATCCTAATTAATCTCTCCATCTTAGAATCATATGTCACCTCTATATGGAAAAAGTTCTACACCTTGCCTATACATAAAGGAGGTAACTCCACTGACATCACAAATTTTAGACCAATTACAATCCTGTTTCCTCTCTCAAAAATATTGGAAAAATCTATTCGCAAATGAATTGTGCAATACCTACTTCAAGAAAACCTACCCAACACAGCTTTCACCCCACACATAGTACCACAACTGCACTGATATCTTTTGTAAACACCATTTCCCTTGCTAGGGATAATAATAAACGGGTCTCCCACCTGTTCTTGGACCTCTCTGAGGCCCTTGATACAGTCTCTTACTCTCTTTTTCTGAATAAACTATCAAACCTTAATTTCTCTCCCTCAGAAATTTCCTGGTTTTCTAGTTATCTCTTTGATCATCTACAATCTGTTAAATGGTTGTAAGACCTATCTCCTCCCATCCCAGTAAAATGAGTGTCCCACAAAGATCTATCCTTGGCCCACTTCTTTTCAATATTTTCACTGATCTCCTACATACCTCCTGTCCCCAGTCATCCCTTATACAATATGCAGATGATTCACCTGTCATCACTATCTCTGATACTCCCTTAGACCTAAACTGTCACCCAATCATATTTCAATTCAGTTGAATCCTGGCTCTGTGATTACACTAATTCTCAGCCCCAAGAAAACAAAATTCTTACTCTTTCTCCCCAAAAACCTTACCCATCTCAAAACATCTTTTTCTATACTGTCCTTCAACAATACATCAATCACAATCAAATCTACCACAAAACACTATTGATGACCAACTCAGATTTGATTTACATCTGTTAAAACTGTATTAAAAAAAAAAACACATCAAAAGTTTGGACACCTTTACCGCAACAAAAAATTCTTTACTAGCAAAGTTAAATTAACTCTGTCACATGCTTACCTCCTTCCTACTCTTTTGTATAGCTGTCACATTTTTACTAATCTAAATTCCTCTCTCTTGGCTAAACTTGAATCAACCTACAATAAAGTGGCTAAGTTCGCTGCTCATCAACCTCACAGGTCTCACCACTGTGTCTCCCTAAGACTCTTAAATTGGCTAGAATTACCCCACCAGCTCCTCATCTCTCAACTACAGAAAATCCACGCAATTTTACAGCAGCACTCTTTCTGTCCTAGCCTCACTCCTGTAATCTCTAAATACTCCCCGGCAAGGTCTCTATGCAGCTCTGACCAAGACCTGCTACAGATATATAAACCCAAGACAAAAACTGACTGCAGCCTCAATAGCCACAACCCTGCCATATCTTGGAATAAACTCCACCTTGAAATTAGATCCCTCATGCACCCAAAAAAATTCAAAACAGCTACCAGAAAATACCCACAAACTCACTGCTCCTACCACTGCACTCATTCTCCCTAAACTATCTGGTGTTTAACTATAACATCTGATTGCTAGAGTATGTTGCATTTAATAATAATGATTGTTTTCATCTTCATAAATAAATATTGTATTTCACTGTTGGAGATTTTCTCACTGGATCTCCACTAAAAATGAGCCACTTAGCTCATTCGGACTAATCCAGTCAACAAATGTAAAATAAAATAAATATTCTCAACAGTTATCCTTGTTGTCTTTGCTGTCCACTTGTTACAAGATCTCTGTCAACTTTTTAGACAAAACCATAGCAAAGGACACTGAAAACAAATGCTTTCATAGCAACTTCAGAAAACCAACCAGAGTTAATATGCTGTAGCACAGTAAAAGCTTACATCCCCAGATCACAAAGAGACCTAATATAAAATCTCAAGGGATGAGAATTGCATGCGTCTCCAAAGAGCTTAGAGATTTCATCACAAATCTAATCACCCTATACCTAGAGCTACAGCAATAGATTACTAATTCCATCTTCGACCCTATCAAAACTTTAAAAGAGGGAGACAACCCCGTTTTGAAGGACCCCACTGGGCAGCTGCTTGGGCTCAACAGAAACCAACATTGGAATTCACAACAGGACAAAAAAAAAGAAGCATGGCACTCACTTTTACAGTCAATTATAAAACAATCAGGAAGATCCTGACTGTCAAATGTGTAATGATTACAGACAATAAAAGACTGGATAAGCTTTTAGGACCTCATCCTTGTTTTGTTTTTAAAAGGGCCAGGACCATTAGGGACTAGGTAGAGTGCAAATTGAGACCAGAAAAGGGCAACAAAGTAGCTTATCCCTGTGGACCCCCTTTGTACAGTTATTGCAAGTGCATGAGTAACAAGGACTACTTCTTTTGTCCAGTATTCAGGATCAAAATCAACAGCATTTGTTCTGGTAACTGCTTTTATGATATACTGTGCACACTGTAATGGGTGACGTTGTCTTCAACTAGTGAAAACTGCGAACAAATTCAAAATCAGGGTAGCATACCACCTGTCTGACATCAGGCTTGAGATCCTCAAAAAACAGGTAGCGAAGCACTGCTGTGATTTCCTAGACCATGGAGGTTTTCACTTCCACATTCTGGACAGGCCCACTATGGGTCCACTTGATGGAAACACAAATGCAATTCTTGAAAAATAAAGTTAAGCTGGCAGATCAGGCTGGACACCTACCACCACCCTGGTCTAAACTCAAGCACTTCCATTAAAAGTGCGGTTACACTCAGGAAACTAAACCGTAAATCATACGGCTAAAACATCTACTCCAGGATGTGGTCGTAAATTGTTAATTAACTCCAATTGCTGCTGTTAACATGAAAATGTCAGTCATTTAATTAAATTTGTAAATCACTGCAGCAACATTAGCGTGGTTTATCTGGTAAATTAGTGATATGAAAAACAAGCCACATTATTATTATTGTTATGATTACTATTATTATTATTTTGTGATTGTTAAAAATTTAAAAGGTGTTTTTTACCTCACGGTGTAGTACTGAGCTAGGCCATAACTGCTACAAGCAAAGTGGTATAAACAACTTAATAAAAGGAACCGTGTCAAAGTAAAATAATAAAACTAGTAAAATAAAATAGGCAGATCCGGTCCAGAGGAACATCAGCTTACTAATCACACCAAACTGACTAAGTGCTTTCACCCACACTAGGGCTTCTTCAGAGTCAGAATACATCATGCCAATAACCACTTAAATACCAATTAAAAACAATCAATGACTTGAGTACCACAATGTGCTTAAAAATTAACCCCTAAGCTTCCAAATAAAGCACCATACATTCAAATGACAATAATAAATACATGTTTGTGAATTAATATACAGAATCAAACTAAGGAAATAAATAAAACTAGTGTATTTAAACACTTAATCATAATACAAATGTGTAATTAGTAAAAATGCTTGGTGTATTACATGAACTGAGATTTATATTTTAATAAACAAGCTATAGAAATGGTTTCATTGATACCTGAGGCATTGGGTGCATTGAGGCGCAATTGCCACAAATATTCTCTAACTTCTAATAATGTTTTTGCACCCCCACCAAAATCTTTCTTGGGTAACTTGTCAGTAATAAACAATAAAACTTTTTTGAATTTGGCACAACCTTTGTTGTGATTAGGGCATTAGTCGACTTGTTATTTTTAATGTCCATATTGTGTTCCAGTATACGAAGCCTCAATTTCCTTAAAGTTATCCCTACATAAAATGTGGCACAGGACAGGCATGTAGCCACATAAACCACCATGCTAGAGTTACAGTTACAGTGTCCAGTACACTTTAATGTTCTCTTGTAACTGTGAATCTGCACATATGGTCCATCGTTAATATATTTGCACACACTACATGTAACGCATTAGCTCATTCATGAAGGCCTGTTGTCATAATACATGGAATTTCTCTCAAACAATTCTTTCAGATTAGAACCTCTGCAGTTAATAAACCTAGGAGCTGGTCCTATTATATCTTTGGTTTCTTGTGTAAAAACACTATCCCATACCGCATACATGATATTCCTTACTTTCACACCCATCTGGTTGAACTCTAAAACCATCCTAGATGAATACTTATGACTGGACTTGTCATTACCTGAGATGTTAACTTCACTATGTGCTCTGTTGTTGTCCTTTAGGATGGGCAAAAAAAATCACAAAATTGTCTCTTCTCAATCTCCTTGCTGCATTTATGAAGTAGTTACATCAGAGAGCCACTATTCATAAACATATCAATCAAATATAACATTTCTGTGTTAAAATAGACTTCCTGACTTATCAATCTGGATATCCGTACCATTTTCTCCTTGACCACATTGTTTTTTTGATGGTCAGGATGGCAACTATCATAATACAAAAAAGAATTGCTGTATGTTTTTTGCGAAAGATATTAGAGTGAATTTGATCATCCTTTCTCTATAACTAAATATCCAAAAAATAAATTTTATCTCTGTTGATATGGTTTGTGAACCTAAGGAACTCAGTTGTTTGGTTCAAATAACCAATACATGCTTCTAAATCACTCTTGGAACCCTTCCAAAAGATAAGAATATCATCCAAATATCATAAATATAACAACATTTTGGGCATATACTCTGATTTGAACACAAAATTATGCTCCCAGTTAGCTCGTACCAAATTAGCATAGATGGGAGCACATCTGGCTCCCATCGCAACTCCAGTTGTCTGTTTGTAATATTGACCATTGAATAGTAGAAAGTTGTTAAGTAATACCATCTCAGGTAGATCTGTTAAAAGACTCCTCTTAACCTGGTGTAACTCACTATAGCTCACCAAACTATTGCTGAACATATCAATCCCGGTCTGATGGCGGATCGCGGAAAATAAATTGATGACATCAACTGTCACAAACCAAAATTCCTCACTTACATCAATATTGGTATTCTTAATACAATCCAGATAATGCCAAGAATCCTTTAAGATGTATGGTAATTTGTCCAATATTTTCTTACATGTGATGTCTAGATAGGCAGCCAGGGGCTCTGTCTTTGAGCCCCTGGCTGCAACAATAGGCCTGAACGGTGGACAATTTTCATTCTTGTTGATTTTAGGAATACCAAATATTGAAGGAATAATGGGATGTTCCACTGAAAGATATTTGAATTCATCATGTGAGATAATCCCATCACACATTAATTCATACAATTGCCAATCAATTTTAGTATAAGCTCTTTGCACTTTAAATTTGGATACCATTTCATCATCATTTAATAAGAGCCGCATTCTACATTCATAATCAATGTTTGTCATAATAACGACCCCTCCACCTTTATCCGACTTCATAACTCTGTATTGATCACTGTGAGACAATTTTTTTAAACAAAACTGTTCTGCTGTAGTTACATTTCTCTTGTATAATGTTTCTCGTTCTAAACTTCTACGTATTTGAGCTCCACAAAGGCACTCAAAAACCGTGACAGCAGGATTGTAAGGTGGCATGAATGTGCTACTTCTTTTTATACTTATGTATGGCACAACCATCAGGCGATTTATAGCAATTAGATTCTTGTTTATTGTGCAGTAATGAAAAGCATAATTATATTTCCACATTTGAGTTGTTCTCCTGTAACTGCGATGAGTTTTTTGTGATGAAAGTAATGATGCTGATGCTACAACCAATGTTAATTTACAAGGTGGCAATAATTGTAAAATTTATAATTACTCAGATCGTATGATTACTGACCATCATGTTAGCCTTTTCAAAAGGGATTTCGTATTTGCCCCAACTTTTAGATATGAGACAGGGAGATTATTGATTAATCTAAGGGTGTATACACTAGACTTATTAATGTAAAGCTGTTTTTTGGCAATAACCCTTCCCCAGACTACGACAATAAATACATAAGTATAAAAAGAAGTAGCACATTCATTCCACCTTACAATCCTGCTGTCACGGTTTTTGAGCGCCTTTGTGGCGTCCAAATATGTAGAAGTTTAGAACGAGAAACATTATACAACAGAAATTTAACTACAGCAGAACAGTTTTGTTTAAAAAAATTGTCTCACAGTGATCAATACAGAGTTATGAAGCCGGATAAAGGTGGAGGGGTAGTTATTATGACAAACATTGATTATGAATGTAGAATGCGGCTCTTATTAAATGACGATGAAATGGTATCCCAGTTTAAAGTGCAAAGAGCTTATACTAAAATTGATTGGCAATTGTACGAATTTATGTGTGATGGGATTATCTCACACGATGAATTCAAATATCTTTCAGTGGAACATCCCATTATTCCCTCAATATTTGGTATTCCTAAAATCCACAAGAATGAAAATTGTCCACCATTCAGGCCTATTGTTGCAGCCAGGGGCTGAAAGACAGAGCCCCTGGCTGCCTATCTAGACATCACATGTAAGTAAATATTGGACAAATTACCATACATCTTAAAGGATTCGTGGCATTGTCTGGATTGTATTAGGAATACCAATATTGATGTAAGTGAGGAATTTTGGTTTGTGGCAGTTGATATCATCAATTTATTTTCTGTGATCCCCTACCAGACCGGGATTGATATGTTCAGCAACAGTTTGGTGAGCTATAGTGAGTTACACCAGGTTAAGAGGAGTCTTTTAACAGATCTACTTGAGATGGTATTACTTAACAACTTTCTACTATTCAATGGTGAATATTACAGACAACCGGGGTTGTGATGGGAGCCAGATGTGCTCCCATCTATGCTAATTTGGTGCTAGCTGATTGGAGGCATAATTTTGTGTTCAAATCAGAGTATATGTCCAAAATGTTGTTATATTTATGATATTTGGATGATATTCTTATCTTTTGGAAGGGTCCCAAGGGTGATGTAGAAGCACTTATTGGTTATTTGAACCAATCAACTGAGTTCCTTAGGTTCACAAACCACATCAACAGAGATAAAAGTTACTTTTTGGATATTCAGTTATACAGAGAGGATAATCAAATTCACTCTAATATCTTTCACAAAAAATACAGCAATTATTTTTTGCATTATGATAGTTACCATCCTGCCCACCAAAAAAACAATGTGGTCAAGGGGCAAAAGGTACGGATATCCAGACTGATAAGTCAGGAAGTCTATTTTAAGACAGAAATGTTATATTTGATTGGTATGTTTAGGAACAGAGGATATCCAATGGAACTACTTCATAAATACAGCAAGGAGATTGAGAGGAGAAGATTTTGTGATTTTTTTTTGCCCATCCTAAAGGACAACAACAGAGCACATAGTGAAGTTAACATCTCAGGTAATGACAAGTCCAGTCATAAGTATTTATCTGGGATGGTTTTAGAGTTCAACTCGACAGGGGTGATAGCAAGGAATATCATGTATGCTGTATGGGATAGTGTTTTTACACAAGAAACCAAAGATACAATATGACCAACTCCTAGGTTTATTAACAGCAGAGGTTCTAAGCTGAAAGAATTGTTTGAGAGAAATTCCATGTATTATGACAACATGCCTTCATGAATGAGCAAATGCGGCACATGTAGTGTGTGCAAATATATTAACGATGGACCATATGTGCAAATTCACAGTTACAAGAGAACATTAAAGTGTCCTGGACTCTGTAACTGCAACTTTAGCATGGTGGTATATGTGGCTACATGCCTGTCCTGTGCCGCATTTTATGTAGGGATGGCTTCAAGGAAATTGAGGCTTTGTATACTGGAACACAATAGGGACATTAAAAATAACAAATCAACTTCAAAAAAATTTTATTTTTTTAATATTGACAAGTTATCCATGAAAGATTTTGGTGGGGATTCAAAAACATTATTAGAAGTTAAAGAATGTTTGTGGTTGTGCCTCAATGCACCCAATGCACCAGGTATCAATGAAACCATTTCTATAGCTTGTGTATTAAAATATAAATCCCAGTTCATATAATACACTAAGCATTTTTACTAATTACACATTGGTATGTTGCTTTATTTGGGTTTTCAGTGAATGAGCTTGGAAGCTTAGGGGTTAATTTTTAAGTACATTGTGGTACTCAAGTGATTGTTTTTAATTGGTATTTAAGTGGTTATTGGCATGCTGTAGTCTGACTCTGAAGAAGCTTTAGTGTGGGTGAAAGCACTTAGTCAGTTTGGTTTGATTATTAAAGCTGATGTTCCTCTGGACTGGGTCTACCTATTTTATAAACTACTTAATGTATGCTTCTTGCATTGTATTTTTCAAAATGGATTACTAAGTTTTAATTGGATACATAGCTTGATAGTTGTATACACAAGTAAAACAAACTTCACAAAACTGTAAGAAATTACATTAATAAGTGACAATAGAGTCCGTACCCACAAGTAAAGGGAACCCAACTAAAGAGTCACAGTGACGGAGTAGAATGAAATAAAAAGACCACTGTTTCCCCCTTGTTAATATGTTTACCCATGTGTCCAGTCAAAATAAATATTTAAATCACATAAAAAACTCAACATGTTAAGGACCTTCAGTCACAGCATGAAGTTATGGGAAAGAGTAGTGGAAGATAGGTTAAGAAGAGAGGTGATGATTAGTGATCAGCAGTATGGTTTCATGCCAGGAAAGAGCACTACAGATGCGATGTTTGCTCTGAGAGTGTTGAATGGAGAAGTACAGAGAAGGTCAGAAGGAGTTGCATTGTGTCTTTTTGGATTTAGAGAAAGCATATGACAGGATGCCTCGAGAGGAGTTGTGGTATTGTATGAGGAAGTTGGGAGTGTCAGAGAATATTGTAAGAGTGGTACAGGATATGTATGAGGGAAGTGTGACAGCGGTGAGGTCTGCGGTGGGGATGTCAGATGCATTTAAGGTGGAGGTGGGATTATATCAAGGATCAGCTCTGAGCCCATTCTTATTTGCAGTGGTGATGGACAGGTTGGCAGACAAGATCAGACAGGAGTCCCCGTGGACTATGATGTTTGCAGATGACATTGTGATCTGTAGTGAGAGTAGGGAACATATGGACAAGACCCTAGAGAGGTGGATATATGCTCTAGAGAGAAGAGGAATGAAGGTCAGCAGGACTAAGACAGAATACATGTGTGTAAATGAGAGAGAGTATAGAGGAATGGTGAGGATGCAGGGAGTAGAGGTGGTGAAGGTGGATGAGTTTAAATACTTTGGATCAACGGTTCAGAGTAATGGTGAGTGTGGAAGAGAGGTGAAGAAGAGAGTACTGGCAGGATAGAGTGGGTGGAGAAGAGTGTCAGGAGTGATTTGTGACAGACAAGTACCAATAAGAGTGAAAGGGAAGGTCTGCAAGAGGGTAGTGAGACCAGCTATGTTATATGGGTTGGAGACAGTGGCATTGACAAAAAGGCAGAAGTCAGAGCTTGACATGGCAGAGTTGAAGATGTTAAGATTTGCACTGGGTGTGACGAGGATGGACAGGATTAGTAATAATAATATTAGAGGGTCAGCCCAGGTTGGAAGATTTGAAGACAAAGCCAAAGAGGCAAGATTATGTTGGTTTGGACATGTGCTGAGGAGGGATGCAGAGTATATTGGGAAAAAGATGCTAAGGATGAAGCTGCCAGGTAACAGGAAAAGGGGAAGGCCTAAGATAAGGTTTATGGATGTGGTGAGAGAGGGCATGCAGGTGGTTGGTGTGACAGAGCAAGATACAGAGGACAGGAAGAAATGGAAAGAGTTGATCTGCTGTGGCGACCCCTAATGGGAGCAGCCAAAAGAAGAAGAAGACTAGCAGAAAGACTGACTTTATCAGCCATTCATTCTATCATAATTCTATTTGTCTGTTGGATCTCCCAAACAGCTTGCACTAATGGTTTAATACCTCTGGTGAAGAGCAGTGGCAAAATAGGGCACCCCTGTCTCATTCTCTGAGATATCTTTACAGACCCTGAGATATAGACTCCCCATCATTAATGCATCTTGAAAGGTCTGCTCAATTTAAAAGAAAACCAGAACTTTAGAACGGAATTCCTCCAATTTATCAAAGACATATCTTGGATGAAGTCAAAGAAATAAGGCAAGGGAATTATGTGGAGAAAAAAAAAAAATATATATATATATATATATATTCCATTCATATATCCAGAACTCCTTTTTCCCATTTTGTACATGGGGTCTGGGTGTCACTTCAACAGTGGTGGTCATCTTGTATAATTCCTATTCCATGTCCTGTTTAGGATTTTCTAGATTTAGCACCAATGAGAATTGCTGATTCTTATTATTACTGAGGTACAGCCCTTCTTTTTACTTAAATGTATTTTTAAATATCCATAAGGTCTTGACTCATTAGACCATCCATGTTACAGTATACTGCAGTATTAGGTCATCTGGCACTGGGGACTTACCATGTTTGAGGTATTTACATTTCAGTATTAGCTATTCTTTTTCTCTGAAGGGTATTATAATTTGTTCCACTAGTAAGATGTAGACTATTTAAAAATCCATGGGTTTAAGCCATCCTATCGTCACTCAGACTCTTGTATAGTACCTGTAGTTATGCCTGGATTCCATTGAAAATGTAATTCCTGCTATATTTGTCAATTCTGAGTTTTCCATCACTGTAGTCACAGTGGTACTGTGGTCTGTATGAACTCCTATTCTTCATAATATGATTTAAGCCACATGAGGATCTACAACTTTATAACTGGAGTGGAGCTTTTCCAAGTGGGTTTCAGATTTTTTGAGCAAGAAAGCCAAAATACTCTGCATAAAATACCCTACCCTCCTTGTTTATCCACCTTTTCTTTACGTATTCATATTCAGATAGTCTAATCTGCCTTCCATTCCTCTCAGCTTCAATTCCCACTTTTGACTTTCGTTAAGAGATTTAAGGCCCTTATGTGATTTGTCCATTACTATATTCCACAGGGTACAAAAGGAAGTATATTAGGTAAACTCCCTAATCTCCCTCCAAAGGTCCAAAATTACCTTTTCCAGATTCAGATATTTAAGGTTACTTCACAACATCACCATAGTTGTGACAGCACCCATTCTTAATGCACATAGGTTTATAGGATATTACTATGCTAATGGCTTAAGAACCCTTACAAGCCTGGGCAATATGAACTGATTTTACCCAGTCTATGGCCCCTAGGGGCAAGAGAATGGCATAGGTGTGTGCCTATACCTTCAGCGTGTTATGGATTGCCCTGTCCATAAGAGACTTAGGCACTACCCCAGGTGTAAAATTGTGATTCCCCTTCCATTGTTCTAAATTGCATTTGAAGAGGGACAGGGATGGGCTCTGGTTAACATCAGTAGGAAGCCTGTTCTCAAGAATGGGCAATCTCTGAGACACATATCTGTCTGTCTACCATCTTTTGTTTGAGTTGCTGACTAAGTTCATATCCCTAGATCGGGTGACACTCATGCTGTTTGACATGCTGATATGTAGCAGCTCCATCAGGGCTGGATCTGTGAGTGCCTTGTAGGTCAGGCATAGGTCACCCCTTAATAGTCGGTAGGAGACATGCTTAACAAATATTGGAGACTGATCGGTAAAAAATGATAGTGAAACATTGCAGCTCTCCACTTTCTTCATTAAAGTCGCCAACCACAGTTCCTGGTTAGTCCTAGAAAATAACTGTTCCATATGGAAATTCTGAGTATAAAGTAGTGGTATCAGTTCCTTGAAATTGAGCCCTTCATCTGCCAATGCATGCTGCCATAACTCCACAGATACATTTTTGATAATGCTGATAACCTGTGCATTTTGCTATTTTGAGATGAATTTACAAAGGAAATGTTGGGGGCCCTAAAATAATACATTTAATTTTAATTAAATTATACAACATTTGGTGCTAGATATCAGGGGCTTAAAATGATACAACATAGTTTTATTAAGGGAGACAAAAAGCTAAAACATTTTTGTTAAACATGAACATGTGCAAAAAATAACTAATTATCACTAAAATTTCCCCATTCTTTAACAATGTTAATTTTACAGAGACTAGAGTCTCCACTTTTTATTAAACAATGGAGCTTGGGGAACTTGAGTAAACTGGGATACACTCAAGTTAGGTAAGTGAATTATTTCTGCAATGCATAGAAACTTTCTCCTTTCTGATATCCAGTCTTAGATTGACATAATAGTTCAAACTGAAGGCTACAGAAGTTCTACAACTGCTATACTAGAAACTTTGAATCAGTAAAGTAAGGGAAGGTACTGTATTCTCTTGGAAGAAAAAGGAACTCAATAACATGATAGGTGGAGTTCATTATGAGGGTAAATGGAAATAGCAAAAAAAAAAAAAAAAACGGTTGCAAAAGTTAAATAACAGCATGATATTGAAAATGAAAGTAACAAAGTCAAGATGGAATTAATAAGGTATAAGTCCAAGTTTAGGAACTATGTGTTTCACATGAAGATGATCCTATATGGCAGCATACTTAAGAAACAAGGTTTTCACAAAAACAAGAGTTTGGGCGTGATCACTACATGAGGTAGTCTAGTAACCTCCTATGTACATGAAACGGTTCATTAACAGTTCCTTAATCTCCTAAGCCAACTTAACCAGACACCACTACTAGGCTGAACCTGAAAAAGGTCCATGGAGATCAGCGATCTACCCTAGAATTCAAATAAAATAAAGAAAAATAAAAAAAAATTAGTGTTTGATGACAAGCAAAAATAAAACGTTTTTGTACTTTGCATTATCTAATGGAAAAGGGATTTTTTTCTATTAGTTTTCATATATAGGTAGCAAAAGAAAAGTTGGGTCTCCATTAAATCAGCAAACGCTTAAAAAAGCGAATGCTGATTTATCGACCCCATGTAAGCAAAAGCTTACAATCCCAAACACTTAGAACAGTGATTTTTTTCCCAAGGAAAAAAACGCTGTTCCAAAAAAGAAAAAAAAAACTTTAAAACATTACATAATGTGGTGGGCTTCACCCCCCCCCCACTTAAATGTACCAACTCCGAGATCGCACTACAGTGACGAAAATGGCAAAATAATGAAGGCGGCCAAGTGATTTCTTTCCCAGGGAAAGAATTTGCTTATGAGCCATTTCGGTATTTTGCCATTTCGCACTTTCAACTTTGATCAAGATGCATTCGAAAGAATGTGTCTTTGATCATATAATAGGGAAATGAAAAGATAACCTTCAGAATTAAATAAATACTTAAATGAAAGCAGATGCATAAACTAAGTAAAACTATCTTAACAAATGCAACAAAGAACAAAGAATTTATGATCTAACCCAAGGCAGGATAAACACATAAAATTTCAGTCCAGTAGAAGTGTAAAAAACATTTTATTGTGAGCGCTTTTTCAGTTGAACTGCTTTTTCAGACAATAATCAAGCATTTCAACTAAGACAGTTTTAAAGGGATGCAAGTCCTTCAAACACCTCCAAAGTAGCATCATTAATGTGGGGTATATGTGCCAGGTTTTCTGCATTATTACTAATGTTATCAGAAACTCTGAATTATACTTTCAACATCAAATTACATGTAAAAGCTTTCAAATCTATTAAACAGTCAGGAATGCCAGCCTTTTGCACTGGAATAAAGTTCATACCTTTGTTTAGAAGCAATGTTTCACTACTCGTTAAATTCGTATGTGAACTATTCCATATTAAGGTGTTGAATTCGTATGTGAACTATTCCATATTAAGGTGGTGTTGTCTTTTGCCACATCTTTTTTAGGGATTTGTAGCTAGCATTTTCTGGAGTTAGTTTCCTTTTCATCCTCCCCCTACTGTTCGAACACTGGCCCATCGCTTTGTTTATGGGTAATTGTATGTTTGATTTTTGTGAGAGATAATGATGTTATAGCAATATATGCTCTATTATACACATTATAGAGCATAGCAGTGTTTTTTATGTATACATGTGTTGTACATATCATAAATGTGTAAGTTTACCTAGCTGTAAGTATTCCTTTTAGATTGGGAGGTTATTATTAGTTACTAGGTAATTACTGCATTGTTTCTATTGCTGACATACTTTTAAAAGTGTCTTAGTTGAAATGCTTGATTATTGCCTGATGAAGTAGCTAGTTTCACTGTGAAAGTGCTCACAATAAAATGTTTTGTACACTTCTACTGGACTGAAATTTGATGTGTTTGTCCTGCCTTGGGTTGTTCTTTGTTGGTTTGTTTTTTGATTGTAGTGTGCATTGCAACACTACTTGATGAACCGTTGGCTTGCCTTGCGAAGAATACTACTTGGATTTATAATCTTAAGAAATGCACTTGAATATTGACAATATGATCTTACTTTTAGAAAAAAAAATCTTTTTCACTTTAAAAAAATACATAATTTTCCTTGGACAGAGTTTAGAATCTAATTTACATACAGTTCCCTTACAGTTCTTTTGAACAGGGCTATGAACTTACCTGCAGAACAAACAACTCCAGCCACAGCTGATGAAATGGTATTGTTTGATGATGAGGTATTAATATAGCAGTAAAACAGGGAAGTCTCAGTTCCTTTACACTGAACATTTCCAAACCAGGTCGAATTAGGTGGTGCACCAAACCTGGAGTCAGTCAGAGCTGCTAATGCAAACCCACATCCTTGTGATCGGCATACAACTGTAGCATCATAGAGATCCCATCCGTCAAATGAAACAGATGTCCATGTATTGTTATAGTAAGCCTCAACTCTCCCAGAGCAGCTGTGTGTTCCATTCACAATCCGGAAATTAAAGTAACCTTTCAGAAAAAAAAAAAAAAAAAAGAAAAAGTGTTTCTTAGGTTATATGCAAATATTAATACAGAAGACCATGTGAATAGCATGTGCCTCAGGATATACAGTGTTTTAATCCGAAATAGTAACTGGAAGGCTATTTCGATGTAGGCATCCTACAATCATTGAAATTTATTTAAGCAAATAATTATTTATGGGTATCAATAGCATTTATGGCTCCATACTAATAGATATTTCTAGAATGATTATAAGAAAATATGACAAAAAATTATGAGATGATAAAAGTAAACTTTTTTTGGGTCTGCTGTTTTCACCTCCAGAATGTATAACATATAATAACAGATCAAAATTATACTACAAGTTAATGATTATCACATAACATATAATCCAAATTTTGCAATTTTCACTAAAAGGATGTTTTTATTTTGTTAGACATTCGTTTTGATTGACCATATCTAAAATTATGCATCTTTTATTACCTGATCTGCTATATCAATTGCTATAAAATGAAACCCATATAAATAAACATTACCAATTTACCTGTATTAGAGGGGACCCTTACAGCCGCTCATGCAGCAGCTGCTCAAAATCCAAGAACTCACAGCCAGTGATTCCAGCAGCTGTTTCCAAGTCTGCCAAGTAGCTGTTCAAACTTGAACATTAGTTTAGGGATGCGGATGTCAAAGGCAATGAAGATCTCCTTGTGGAACTAGGCTGGACAAGGAGAAGGTCACAGATAGCTGCCTGTCAGGTGATAGGATCCATCAAATTGTGCATGCACTCAAATCACGCAATAACAATTACCGTTATGACTCTGTTATAGTAAACGTTGAGGTGCGACTTGAGACATACCACTCTTGATTATATAAAGAGACACATGACTGAACTCTCTGATTATGTGTCCTAGGCAGGTATGTCCCTAGACCTAAGCAGGTATTTTGCCTACAACCAGGATGATACCACAATACAAACAAAAATGATTGACTACAATAATTGGCTTAGCTTCTGGTGTCAATCCAGGGGGATCCAATATCTGTCAGCCTGGGAAGACATGGTCGACAGACATCGTAGCTTTGCCAGGGTTGGTCTTCATTGGTCTCCTCAAGGCTTTCTGATACTGTCACAGATGCTTGCCTCCCCCATAGTGCCTTTTTTAGGTAATGTGAAAACAACATTTCCTATGTAAAGAAACCCACTTGAGATAAACTCAAGGCTATGCTGCTTAATGCTAGGAGTCTAAACAGGAAACTACA
This sequence comes from Protopterus annectens, assembly GCF_019279795.1. Lineage (NCBI taxonomy): Eukaryota > Metazoa > Chordata > Ceratodontiformes > Protopteridae > Protopterus > Protopterus annectens. Next base: position 1,135,943,439 of record NC_056726.1, on the reverse strand, counting down.
CTCCTTTGAAGCACTCCTCACCTTGGAATATGTTGACATCTGTGCAGTCACTGAGATTTGGTTCAAGACTGCAGTGAGCACCCCAGCCACATAAGGCCGCAATGGTTTCCACATGTTCAGACCCCAAAATGAGAGTGGAAGTGGAGGTGTATCCATCTTCGTTAAATCCAAATACAACTCGAGACTAGTTAAAGAGTATGACACTTTGGAGCTACTCCAGGTCTAAATAATTATATGTAAAACACTCTACTACATCATCACAAGTTACAGCTCCCCTACCATGAACCACACCACCTACCTGGACTTCTAGAGTCACTCCCTATACAGCCAAACACTTTGGACATGGCAGATTTCAACTATCCCTCCATTGATTGGGCAACATATATGACCTCTAATGTACTTGCCCTGAGATTCCTGGACTTTGTTAATTCAAATGCTCTTGAACACTTAGTCTATGCCCCTACAAGGTGCTTGAAAGTCCTAAACTTGGTACTCCCCAACATGGGGGGGGGGGGACTGCACTACTTCCTGTGTGTTGCCCTCCCTGGTAAGGTCAGACCATAAATCTGTCTCACTTGAAGTAAAGATCAGACACGACAGCCCTACAGGAGTAAAAAAATTGAAAAATTTCTCCAAAGCAAACTATAGACTACTAAGCAATGGTATAAAAAGTTTAAAACCCTCTGCCAACACAGCCAACAATGACTCCTATACAGTTGAGTACACACATGCCTTGTATAGCCATTTAAACAACTGTATATACTCAGCTGTATCTGCCAGGATCAAACCCAGGTCCTCCTGAAAAAACAAGCCACCCTGGTAGACTGCAAGTATAAATAGATTATATAAAAAAAGGAAGAAACTGTTATCTAAGAACAAGAGGCAGCTTACTCAGCAGAGGAATAATACCCTCCACAGCCTGAACAAGCATATCAATTATCTTGAAAAGTCTTGTAAAGCGAGTTATGAGGCTAAATTATCATCCCTAGCTAAAGACAATTATAAGGCATTCTTTAATTACATCTAAAACCTTAAAGGGAATGCCCAGCTATGTGCCGACCTTATAGTGGATGGTACCTTTGACACTGAATCTGAAGAAATTGCCAACCTGCTCACAGACAAATTTCGTGAAAATTCCACCCCCCCATCCCTACTGGACACACCCCAAAGCATCCCTGACACCAGTCCTCCATCTAGCATCGCCAAAGAGCAGATCATATACGTCCTCTCCAAGGACAAAAACACGGCCTCCATGGGACCAGATAACATCCCAGGTTGCTTAAAAAACAATTTAAAACAAGACCTAGTGTAACCACTTGGATCTTTCTTCGATCATAGCTTGAGCACTGGCTTTGTTCCAGCAGAGTGGAGAACAGCAATAGTAACCCCCTTGCACAAAGGAGATCAATCAACCATCCCTGGGAACTATAGTCTCATAATTCTAACCAACCTTACCTGCAAGGGTATGGAAAGAATCATCAAAACTCTTCACCCAACCCAGTTTGGCTTTGTTAAGGGTAGATCCTGTTTATTAAACCCGGAAGACTTCTTTGAAAATGTCACCAAAGCCCTGGATGAGGGCAAGGCAGTACATACCACCTATCTTGATTTAGCCAAGAATTTCAACACAATTCCCCATTCAGGTATTATTGAGAAACTTCCCCCATCTGCAGACTAACCCATATATCACCAGATGGGTAGCCAACTGGCACACCGACAGAACCCTTACTGTTAAAGTTGGGGATTCCATCAGTTGACCATTTACCAGTGATGTACTGCAGGGATCTGTGCTGAGCCCTCTACTGTTTGGAATCTATTATTCAGATGTCCAGGTGAAAGTAGAAGGCCTGTGGCTTACCAAGTTCGCAGATGTCTGCAAATTATGTGCAGTTGTTGAGTCCCCAAACAATGTTAACAAATTACAAAAGGCGATAACACAGATAAATGAATTATGCCATGGACTAAAGTTAAAAGGAAAAAAGTACATCATTATCCCTTTTGGCAAAGAATTATCCCTTGCAAATTATAATATAGACAGCACCCCCTTAAGTTCAAACACAGTGGTGACAGACTGGGGAACACAGGTTGATAGCAATCTAAACTTCAATCACTGTGTGTCCACAGTGGTAAGTAAAGCCTTTTACATTGCACATCTCATAAGTAAGGGCATTGCGTCCAAAACTAAGGACATTATAACTCCTCTCTACTTGACCTTTACTAGACCAATAATTGCATACAATGCTGCCTTTTCTATGTACCTCACCAGGCACCTGCAGCAGCTGGAGAGGCCACAGAGGTTTCTAACCAAGAAAATCCAGGGCCTCCAAAACATGACCTACATGAAATGACTGCAAGCTCTATCACTGTGCTTTGTATTTCCCAGGCTGCTGAGAGATGAGCTGTGCCTGACCTACAAAGCTGCACGTTGGCAAATCAAATGGGACAAGAGTCACTCACTCCAGGGATCTTAGTATAGCTTGTGACATAAACAGAACATGTTTGAGAGACTGATATGTATCTCATAGACTGCTACTCCTCTGGCAGAAACTCCCACTTCAAGTGAAGCAGATCTCCTCAATGACCCATTTTAACAGCATCTTTGTCAATTGGATGGAGACCATAAATTCATCCCAGAGGTGGTACCTATGTCCTTCGTTGACAGGGGCAGTCAATGCTGATCATAGATTCACTCTGCTAATTTTTTTTTTTGATTTCTCCAAGTCTTTTGGGTTTCTAATACCATCTCAGGAATGGACCCCATTCCTAAGTCAAAGTATGATTAAAGTTCATGAAATTAGAATTATTTCACTCTTTGATGTTAGCCAAAAGTGCTCTTTGCAGTACCCGCAATGTGCCCAGCAATGACTCCTTCTGCAATTCATATGGTGTTACATGAATTGCTAACATATCTAAATATGACTGCAAATTCATTTTTATAAGACCAGTTGCTCCTACTACTATTGGAACTGTCTGGGTATCTTTCTTTCACATGGCTCTCGTTTCTGCCTGCAGATCAAAGAATTTTATGACTTTGTGTCTCTCTCTGTACGCAAGACACTATAGTCACTAGGTGTGGCAATTTCAATGATCAATGCTACTTTTGTCTTCTTTTCTTGGATTACTATGTCCGGTTTTCTAGCATCTATCGTTTGGACTGTTGGTATTGGGTGATCCCATGTGATGTAAACTTCATAATTTTCTATGATTCTCTGTGGCTCATGTTTCCAATGTTTTTCACCCACATCGATACCATAATGTTTGCACAATCTCCAGTGCAACAATCTCGCCGCATTATTATGCCTTTCAGTATACAGTCCCTCTGCTATTAGAGCATCGCAACCAGCAATAAGGTGTGTAACTGTTTCCAACTCGGTTCCACAAAACCTACATATGTCTGTTTCTCCCACATGTTCAATGGACTTAGTAAACCAGCATGTATGCAGCCCACTATCTTGGGCAGCTAATATTATCCTTTTATTTTTTTATGTAAATTCACCTCTCCTTAACCATTCCTGTGTTCATTCTTGATCAACATGAGGCACTTCCAGAAGTTTTTTATACTTGCAACTATATTTATGTTTTTTCCACATTTCTTGCCTTCTCATCTGATCCTTCACCTTATATATATATATATATATATATATATATATATATATATATATATATATATATATATATATATATATGTATATATCACCTGCTAACAATGATCATTTAACCATGGTAAGTTAGGAAACATGGGTATTACAGGCTAGATTTATAAAGGCCCTAGGGCCATTAGCCTAGTAATCTCCTATGAACCTATGAACTGGTAAGTGAGGAAGGGAAACAGCAAGGGGAACTTTAAGTTTAAGGATGGAAGGGGGATTTTAGGTTTAGGCAACGACCAGAAGTTGGCTCAGAGTTAGGATTTAGGTGAGGTGGGCGATTCTAGGTTTAAAGAGTTGTTTTGAGGGTTAGGGTCAGATTTCTGGGAGGGTTAGTTAGCTTAGTGTAAGTGCATAGGAATCGGGCTGGTGGGAGATAGAGCACCTGCCAATTAAAGCAAGTAGCAGCAAGGGAGAAGGTCTCGAGCAAATGTGAGTCATGTACATGTAGTAAAACCTTTATATGGGGTTTCTGCAGCTTCCTCAGTAGTAAAAGATATCAAGTTATTTTAAAATATAAGGCAATAATAGAATCTATAATGTACATGCTCTTTTGAAGTCTGCAAAAATACCAAAGCCAAATACTCAAGTAAACTAGCCTGTAGAATGTTGTACTATATCATTATTTGGTAGAAAGGGGGTCCATCCTAATGCAGTTAGACATTAGGTTGCTTGGCATCTAAAGCTTTCCTAGGTTACTAAACCCAACAGCTTAATCCATAATCTTACATCTGAGGACCTTCCTCTTCAAATATCTTTCACTGGGTTGCACACTTACCATTGGTGGGATAGTTCCAAGATGGTTTGAATTCCGCGACAAAAATGTTTAGACATTTTGTCACCAAAGTTCTTTTTCACTACTTCTGCCATTGTTTTCACTTTTTCTTAATGTTTCTCCACCTCTTCTGTTCTCTGATGCTAGTTAGCTTCCTACTGCTGACATTAAAAACAAAGAAAATGTTGTTTTTCTTGATGTTTTATTTCCCAGCATATTTGATGTTCGTGTGTCGTAGCAGCTGACTTGTTATTAACTGCATTTGCTGCATTTGGCCATTCTTTTAAGTGTAAATATGGAAATAAAATTTCACAAAGTAAGTACTGAGTGGGTTTATTTTATCTGTCTGAGAAACATACTATTGTTAAATGTGACATTTGTCAGGTTTTTACCCCAAACACGAATAGGACTGGAAAGACAAGTTAACACTTTAGAAATAACAGGGTCAACCTTGGGGATAAAAGATACTTCAGGACTAAGTCAGTTGACTTTGACATTGAAAGCTACTGTAATTATGATGGCTTCCATTTCTCACAAGGTAAAACTATAGAGTTTATCTTCATTAGCTGATATAGTAATGTCTCAAATTGTGACTTGTAGGCCATCTTCAGCAAGGTGTAATTTACTGTCTGCACCAGAGACAGACTATGATAAGCTTTTAAAAACATTTATTCAGGCTTAATAAAAACTGTCTGCAGCCTCATTTCCCAGTTTTTGTCAGGTGGATATAAGCCATTCTCCACAATTTTTTTCAAGTGTACCAACAACACAGGCACAAGTACTGAGAAGACCAGCACTGACCACTGTGATGCTGATGTGGACATTTGAAGACCTATTTACTGTAGTCAGGTCTTTCAGGTGTTATTCATTTGCTGACAAAGTAACTGGTGTTGATGCCTTCTGTCTTGACAGTGCTGACATTTGTTGGCATGTCAGACCCAAACTGGAGTTCAGTCTCTCAGTGCAGAGGTTGACACCAAGCCTGATTTGTCAATGTTGTTTTCAGTACAGTTGACCCTGTGGTTGTCAGTACCTGTCCCCTGAATACTGAGCATGAAATCAGCTCTTGACTTTGACACCAACATTACAAACAACTGAGAATCTGTCTCCGTCAACATCTTCGTCTAGTCGAATATTGGTTCTTATAGAAACAGCATGTATTTCTTTGGTTAAAGCCCATTTATGTCCCATTTGTCCAGCAGCAGGACAAAGGATCGCAAGATCTCAGACAATGACTCTGCATGACTTCAAAATCAAGCTATGCTTCTTCATTATTCTGAAACATATCACCACAGAGGACAGGCAGAAAAGCACAGAGGTTCACAGCTCCCAATTCTACAGCTCAGTCTTGATTACCAGTCACTGCCCATGTGACATTCGCATGTTCTTCCTTTGCAGGCCTACTTATTTGGTGGTGATGCTACTTGGGAAAATGCTCACCTTTGCCACAAGGAAGGTATGGCACATCCCAAATATTGTGGTAACTGCACCAAAGAAATGGTCCTGTCAAGACTAGAACTCCTGGTAGAAGACCCAGCTCTTAATTCAGTCGCTGCACAAACAGCCCTTAGAAAAGTTTAAATCCTGAAAATACCTGCAGTCCATACTCTGATAAAGAGTCCAGGCCTATGGAACAATTTAGGAATTGTGTTTATACATCTTCCATGGTCTCTTTGAGATCCAGGAACTACATGTTACACATTATTTGGTTTCAGAAAGAGCTGCATGATAAAATGTAGCAGTTAGGTGTTCCTTTAGACGAGGTACAGTTCGAATGACTGCAGGCACGAGCTTTCTGTCACAAATTTACTTATTTTGATGAAAATAGCAAAGTGAACTTTTTGAACTCATCCTTTCAAGACACTTCTTTTTTTAACCCTGAAGTAAAGGCCTATCTGTAGAACACGAAGAAGGAGGAAAAAAACTTTAAAATTGTTGATGTGAAGTTGTAAAATCTATAACTCTATAACTTGAGTATGGGAAATTCCCTGATGCCATGGCCAGATTTATCTAAATAATATAAATAGCACCTTAGGTCTCCCCTGAAAAGAGGCTACTTGGCTAGTGAGACTAACCTGATCAACAAAAGACAAATAATAAAATAACATAAATAACATCTACTTTCTAGGATGCAATGGCTGATGACAAAAATGTCTGGCAGCAAAGGAATCCAGATATTTTGAGGGAACAAAAATTACCATAAACTATTTTCTATCTCAGGGGTAGGGGTAATTAGCAGCAGCAGGAGAACTGCAGTCTCTCTTTTTTGGAGTAGGAGCAGCCACAGATTTCCTAAATCCTTACTCAACTCTTCCACTCTGGAGGCTGTTGGAAGCCGACTGTTCCTCCACTCTCTTGCTTGGTTGGCCATTAGGAAGACCAGTGGACAAAAAGAGTGATATCGAAGGGCATACATTCCCATTCCATACTGCCCACTGCCTCACTATTTACTCTTCCCTGATGTCTCAAACCCACCAAAAAGCTACAGCAACAAAAGAGGTCTTGAACAGTCTTGGGGAAAAAAAGAGACACTAAAGAGATCCCTTCAGAGTAGAAAAGTACAGGTTACTACTCCAGGTCCTTTTTGTTATCAAAGAAAATGATAACTGTTAAGTCCATCCTGGATTTAATTCACCTGAATACTTTAACCTTTTGGTTAGTTATAGTGCAGTTTATCCCTCCACATCTGTCAGAAGGAGACGGAATGTTTAATTTGGACCTCCGTATGAAGACAGTGAAGAAACCAAGATAGCATCTCTACTTCCTGGTAGGAACCATTCATTATCACTTCATGACTCTTTCATTTTGTCTCTTTTCAGACCAGGATATTCACCAAAATATATGTCTGTGGAGGTGTACTTTACATGGTCGACATTTCATAAGGTCAAAGACCATATAGTTGAGACCATATGATCGACTTTCGAAATGTCGACCATGTAAAAAAAAGCAAAAAAAAAAAAAAAAACAAAAACACAATAATCACTTACCTTCACGTTGCTAGCAGCGGAGCAAGAACTCCTGCACCCACCCCCCCCGGAACTTAAATATACCAACTCTGAGATTGCACTATAGTGTGAAAGATGGAAATCTTTCCATTCTGCACTGTACCGAGATGCCCGTTCCACATGGTCGACATTTCGAAAGTCGATCATATGGTCTCGGCCATATGGTCTTCGACTTTGTGAAATATTAACCATGTGAAGCGGACCCATCTGTGGTTGGAATGAACTACAGGTTACAAGGGATAAAAAATTGTTTTCTTATCAGGATAGCTGGCTTGAGTGACTCCTAGCCACCTACTCAGTGAATAAGCTAATCACTGCTTAGCAGTCCCCTGAGTAGCTTGTTGCAATCCAAGAGGAATAAGGTTAATACCATAACATCTCATATGGAGCCTTCTGAGCTGCTCCTATTAATAGGGTGTATTCTGGACCCATTTTCTTGAAGAACTCTTACATTCAGAGAGGATCCTACCATTTCAGAAGCTGTTCTTCAGAACTGTTCAATCACCATTTGCCACAATTCATCTTTTTTTCTAAAGAAAATGAAGAAAAAGAAGATGGCTGTACTAATTACAGTGATACCCTTTGCAGTATTTTACATGGGAAAGCTTCAATAGGTCTTGAAATATAAAAGTCACAAATCTGAGATCCATTTTGTCGACAGATAATGCAGAAAGGCTGCTAGACTTCTTTGAAATGGTGGTTGCAAATGACAAGACTTTGAGCAACTCTTTCCAAATCCTTACCCCTGCAGTGATGGTAACACTTGACACTTCTGCCCTAGCATGGGGGGGGGGGGGGGGTGCAATGTCAAAACCAGACTGTCCAAGGTGTCTGGTCACATTGAGATGTCAGGTTGCACTTCAGTGTTCTGGGGGTGATAACAGTCTTGCTCAGACTCCAAACATTTCATGCCTCCCTTTCCCAGCATGTGATAGCCATCCATGGTGATGACTGGACCATGGTTTGATACAGTAAAAATCAAAAGTCACCTGCTTTTTTCTGGTGTGTTAAGAGTTAGTGAGGATTTGAGAATGGGATATATCAACCAACCAGTTTCTGATAGTGAACCACATTCAGAAGAAGCCAACAAATTTGTGGAAAAGCTCAGTCAATGAAAGACAAATGGACTATCAGCCCTTCAGTAGCAATGACGTTGTTCCTTCATTGGGGCAGGCCATGCAATAATGTTTTTACCTACCCAACACATGACAAGTACAAACAGGTTATGTTCACTCATCCTGCCATTGAAGAAATGCCACACAGATGTTTATATCCAGAAATGGCACCCAGAACTCATATGCTATCTCCATTAACTCTGATGGTGAGGGTCATTCGTAAAGCCAAACAAGTCTCAGGATACTGTAATAGCCCCATTTTGGCTTCAACAGGTCTGGTTCCACTTGCTCAAAATTCACCTGTTGAAGAAACCTCTATGTTCATAGGCCTTCATGACATTACTGTCCCCTTTCTCTGGCAAGCTCCAGCCAGATCTCTGCAGAAAGAGTATATCTGCTAAGTTTCTCCAGTTCCATTAATGGCAAGAGATAATATCTAACTATCCATGGTATTTAGCATTTTTACATGTGCGCAAAAGATCAGTGTTGGAATAACCTATAAGGGTGAATGGATACATTTTCCTACTGGAACTAGTCTAGGGGAACCCAAACTACGCATTGCTTCTGTACCCTCAACTTTAGATTACCTATTACAAATCTACTCTCAAATGTCACCTTTTCTTGTGGGATTTATAGGTTCATAGATTAGTATTAAGCTAACTGCCCTTGCAAGCCATTTTAAGCCTAGCCAATTATCCCTTGTGGGGTTCAAGCCCTACACCTTGTGTTTGTAAGGCAAACACCTTAATCATCAGGCCACCCTTCCAACCTGTCCTGGAAAAACGTATACATTTCCCTTTGAAGCAGCTCTTCAACATGGGTGAGATTTTTATCTCAGAAGTCTATTTCTTCATGGCATGAGTTTCACAGCGTCCATTCCTTGTGTGATGTTTTATAAAGCAGAGTGCTTCTTTCATGTTTAAGGTAGTTTATGTCTGACCTAAGTCAGTAAACATTCTTTCTGGCCTTCTTCCCCAGATAAAGTAACAGAGGAGAGTATCTGCTGCATTGTATGGCTGTTCAAAGAGAGACTGGTTTTAAGTAGACAGAACCAAATTGTTCCAAAAAATACCCTCTGCTGTTCACATCCTTTTCTAGAGACAGCTGCTCATAAAAATATCTACAAAAACACTAGTTACATGGATGACTGATTGTATTAAATGTTGTTATGTAGTCTGTCAATTGGCACAGAACATTAAGGCTGTGAGATGGAGTTTCTGTGGTACAGAGCTTGATTTACTCAATCCACATTTGCCTATTGTGTGACCCTGAACAAGGCACTTAACCAGACGTTGCTCTTGGGTCACTCCTGAAAAGGGACTGCACTTCCACTTGGCCTACCTAGTTAACAAATGGGTATTGCTACATCCGGCAGTGTGTGCATAGGGTTAAGGCTGTGCGCTGTACTTTTTGTGGTACAGGGTTTGATTCCCTCAGCTCTCATTTACCTACTATGTGACCTAGAGCAAATCACCTCAGTAGACTGTGCTTGGGGGGAGCTGGGAATTTGAGTTAGGCTCCTCAATGCTGCTTTGAACTTCAAACCTAATAACTACCTATGATAGCTATACTAAATGTTTGCTCTCTGAACCGAGGGTTAACTCAACTAGAGCAGCGTCTGAATCTAGAGTTGATTCGTCTAGAACAGAGACTACCTCTCAGGCTTTTTTTTTTTAATATGGCAACTTTGGATGACATTTCTGAAGCAACTACTTGGTCTTTTCTAAATGCTTTTGTGACAGTCTACAAGCTGGACATAATATGCAGGCCGCCTAGGTCTTCATTTGTGGCCATAGTAATCAAAGATATGTTCTACTGAGTAAGCCAACAAGCAATATGAAAGCGGGACTCTGTCCTGCTGCATGCAATGATGAATTTTCTCATGCCAGATACAAAACTGAAGGAGTTGCTCTTTTTTTTAGCAAATGCTTTCATAAGATGCTATAAGCTAAATGTGATATCCAGGTTTAGGTAATTCTTTGAGGTCATAGTAATCAAAGGTATGTTTCTGTGAGGAATAATATCCATGACGATTAGCCTGGCACTTTGTCTTCTAAAAATGATAGGCCTTCTCATACCAAACACAAATGTTGTATACCTACCAAACCAATGGATCTGAATGAGCTGGAAGTCTATGTTAACATACAAACACAAACCTACCACAGCAGCAGAAATGGATGAGCAGGCACATCTCTATTAACATATTTGAACACCTTCCTTACCCTCCTGTGCTGACTTGATCTAGAGCTTTATGATTACATTTCATTACTTTTCATGACCTACTACAGATCTGGATAGCAATTACCTCAGTGCAGGAAGGTTTGTTCACCCTCACCCACAAACAAAGGGTTAAAAATAAACTTCAGATCTATTGTTTGACTCAAGTGGGGATTTGTAATCCTGATCTGTCACTGCAGCAGGAAAGTATTAGATTTAATATGCCAAACTACTTATTCTGTAAAACAGGGAGAAAATAAAGAGTATCTGTCAACCCTGGACGCTCACAAATTTGGCTTTATTAAAGGAATGTCCTGCCTACATGCCTCTCAGCTATACAGGTTTTTGCAAAATGTCCAGATTTTTGCCTCATATATTTGGTGAGTTTCTCACAGAATTGTGGTTTTCTGGTAAATCATTAGCAAATCATCATGGGTTGAAGTCAGAAAATAATGGCAGAAATTTGAATTTCAGACTTCATACACTACAGAAAATTCATGCTAAAGGAAAACCTGTTATTCTATCAACATTCTAAGCTTATAAGAGCAATATTTATAAAGTGTCCCTATTTTTGGGCCTTTATCCCATTATTTATGACTTTGTCCAGATTTGTTGCTATAAGAGCTTCAGAGGTATATATGCCTCTTTAACCTCATTAACTTCCTTGAAAAAGTAACTGAAGCAGTGATAGTGGTTGTGCAGTGGATAGAGCATATCTAGATGCGGCCAAGGCCTTTGACACTATTCCCCATGAAGACATTATTGATAGACTTGTAAATCTCAATATAAATCTTTATACTGTGCAGTGGATAGCTAACTGGTTGTTTGACAGAACCCATATGGTTACAGTAGCAGGTGCTACTTCTGAAAGCAAAACAGTCACCAGTGGTGTACCGCAGAGTCTAGTTTTGGTCCCTCACCTATTTTGTATGTATTTTCATACCTTCACTTAGCCCTTCTGGCTATGGTTAACTAAGTTCACAGATGACTGTAAACTGGGTGTTGTTATTTAATCTTTGACTCATGATTGCTCCAACACTATTTAAACCATGTTAGAAATTGGTGCTAGGACAGTGGTCAAACACTGTTCATTTTGGCAAATAAAACAGTTTCACTTACCATATAGGAGATACACCCCTCCAATCAGACACTGATGTAAGGGATATGGGTACTTTTGTTGATAATTCCTTATCATTTGACCATCATGTATCCACAGCAGTTTGGAAAGCCTTTTATCTGGACAATCTAATTTCCAAAAGGATTCCCACTAGATTTACTAGATCCCACTCAGGCAATGTTGACAAGCTCTCTGTGCTATGTGTAAATTCTTACATAACTCTCTGGATTGCTGGCTGGATCACAGATCAGACCAACGAAGCAAAGATTGGTGAGGCCACCTCCACCAAGGACCGGTCACCAATGGAGTAACCCAGGGCTCCATGCTGGGCCCATTTCTGTTTGTCATCTACTTCTTGGAAATCAAGGCTCAGCAAGTTTGTAGATGACTGCAGATTGGAAGTTATTATACATTCCCCCCAGACACCAACATCTTGCAAGTGGGCTGAACTCAGACAAATGACTGGTGCCAAAGCCAATGTCGTTTTGGAAACTGTCAACCCAAGTTAATTACTCCATCGATAAAACACTTTAGAGTCAAGTTAGTAGTAAGTTATCTGGAAACATATGTAGACAGCAATCCAGCCTTTGACAAATACATAGCTAAGGTAATAAGAATATCTTTCTATTTTACCCAAATAACATGTAAAGATATGGCATCAAGGTCCAAGGAAGTTATAGTACTACTCTACTAGGTCCTTATCAGACATATTATAGAATACAATGCCCCATTTGGCATGTACCTAACCAGGCACTTGCAACATCTGGAATGCCCACAAAGGTTTCTCACCAGGTGAATTCAGGGCATGAATACCCTGTCCTACACTGATTGTCTAAAGGCTTTGTTTCTGTGTTCAGTCTCCTACAGGCTGCTGAGAGGGGATATTTGCTTTGCTTACAGGGTTTCCTCCTCAGACCCACCACTGATGGATCTGTTGCACATGCACAAAACCAACAGCACTAGAAAGACTAGATCCAGAAACATAAATGTCACTTGTGGCAAAAACAGAAAATGCAGGAGAGACAGATATGTGTTCTAAATAATTCCAACACTATGGAACAATCCTTATCCATATAAAACAGAGTTCATCCCTGACCCTATTCAAACAAAATCTTGACAACTGGATGGGAAATTTTAAATTTACCCTCCGTTCACCCATGTCTCAATATGGACAGAGACAGTCAATAAAAAAGTATTATCCTTACTAACACCCACCCACAAATCCTTCATTACCTCCCTACTAACATGCTTCCTCCATATAGATGCCCATGATACTTGGGGCCCGAATGGTTTGGGGTAAGCTGCTAGTCTTGTAAGGGCCCTAGTAGTCATTAGCCTAGTAACAACCTATGAACCTAATCCCCCTTTACTCATAACTTATCAGACCTATTATTAAATATAATGCACCTTTTGTCATGTATTTATTTAAATGGCATACAGTTTGAAAAACCTCAGAGATTCATTACTAAAAAGATCAGTGGTCTCAAAAATCTTAGTTATCAGCAGAGACTGGCAGTCCCTCGTCTATTCTCAGTCTCTTACAGACTCCTCCATGGAGAACTATGTCTAGCCTTTCTTACCATGAAAGATCCAAAACTATTTGATCTCCTATTCCTTCGCACAACTAATGGTACATCAAATACTTGGTTAAAAATACTCAACCTTCATCAGCATATAAATAATACACATTAGCATGATAGATTCATATCCCAATGTAATTCTCAAATCTCTTAAGCCTACAAAAATGTCCACTACATGTAAAGCACAGTAGCACCATTTCCACATTCAAAGTAACCTTAGATAATTGTATATGCAGTCTCAAATTCTCTTCCAGTCTACCTTATCTTAGGTTCATAGTTTCATTGGTTCATACTAGGCTATCTGCCCTAGGGCATTTACAAGCCTAGCCAAAGTGTGTTTGGCTTTCGCCACCCATTTTAAAATGAATTTTGCTATGCCCTTTTTCGAGGTTAGTATACTGTACATCTGTCTAACAATGACATAGAAGTGATACCCGGAGTTAATCTACGATCTCCCATCCACTCATCAAGATTCCTCTTGAAGAGTGTCAATGAGGGACTCTGCCTAATCTGGACTGGGATTTTATTCCAGAGTGAAGGGAGCCTCTGGGTTATGAATCTGTCCCTCCAGCATGTCCTATTTATTTCAGTGCTGAGGTTCAAGTCTCTCGAGCGCATAGCTCGATGGGATTTGGATTTTCTGAGGTGTAGCATGTCCATTAATTCCAGGTTGGACATGGCTTTATACATCAGGCACAGATCGCCTCTGAGCAGGCGGTATGCCACTGAGTAGAGCTGGCGTTTCTTTAAATGGGCAGCATATGGCATCTGTTTGAGCCCTTTGATCCTCTTGGTGAGGTATTTTTGGGGTCTTTCCAGTTGCTGCAGGTGTCTGGTAAGGTACATCCCAAAAGGGGCATTGTACTCAATTATATGCCTGATGAGGGATGAGTAAAGAGGCACGATGACCTCCCCTGATCAAGATGTGAATCCCTTCATGATTAGGTGGGCTATATAAAATGATTTTCTAACCACTTTGGCCATGTGATTGTCAAATGAGAGATTGCTATCAACTTGGGTTCCCAGGTCCCTAATTACTTCTTCCGTACTTAATGGATTACCATCTATGTGGTAATTTGTGGGCACTTTTTTTTGCTGAAGGGGATGACTATACACTTTTTGGCGTTTAGCTTGAGGCCATGGCTCTGGCACCAGTTGTCTGTTTCTATGAGGCCCTTTTGGAGGATGCTTGTGTCAGCTGGAGAGTCAATTATGGCGCCCAGTTTGCAGTCATCTGCGAACTTGGTCAGCCACAGTCCTTCCGTATTGGCCTGTACCTCCGTGAAATATATATCGAACAAGAGAGGTCCCAGGACTGAGCCTTGTGGGACGCCACTTGTAACTGGTTTGGAGTCTGACATGGCTTCAGCAATTCTAACCATGTGGGTTCTGTCCTTGAGCCAGTTTGAAACCCATCTAGTGACATAGGGGTTTATGTTAAAGTTGGTGAGCTTATCTGTAATGCCCGAGTGGGGTATTGTATCGAAGGCTTTTGCGAGGTCCAGGTAGGCTGTGTGGACCACCTTCCCCTCATTAATGGCCTTGGTGACTGTTTCAAAGAAATTGACCAGGTTTAAGAGGCAGGATCTGCCCTTAACAAAGCCGAACTGGGTAGAATCCAGTGTCTGTAGGTCCCCAATATCTTTATTTATGAGGTCCATGATGATCCTTTCCATAGCTTTGCAGACCAAGCTAGTCAGGCTTATGGGGCGATAGTTTCCAGGATCCGTTGAGGCACCACCTTTGTGGAGAGGGACCACTGTTGCTGTATGCCACTCTTTGGGTACATATCCTGTAGTTAGGCTGAGATTGAACAGTAGTTTTATGTTTGGGTTTAGTTCTTCTTGGAGTTCATGTAGGACGCAGCCCGGCACACCGTCTGGTCCCATTGATGCTGTGTTTTTTGCTTTGGGGAGGGCGGCTCTTAACTGAGCATCTGTGATGTCAGGGTGGCAGCACTCTGCTGGGATAGATATTTGCCCTTTTGGTGGGGAAGGGGGGGGGAGAAGTTTGCGCTGAACTTGACAGCTAGGATGTTGGCAATGTCTGTGGGTTCGGTGTATTTTTTGTCATTTTGGACTAATTCTGAGCATATCTGGGAATTCCCACCCAGGTTTCTAACATAACTAAAGAAAGCCTTGTGATTATCCTTAGTGTCCTGTGCAATTTTTCTCTTGAAGCTGGCCTTAGTCGATTTTATGAGTGCCCGTAGTTTTTTGCTAATACTGATCAGAGATGCCTTCCTTTTTTGGGATTTTGCTCTATCATGTAGTAGCTTCCTCCTTCTGTTGTATAGTTTGTTTATGGCTGGGGTCCACCAGACAGGATGCCTGCCTTTGGAGGATTGGGTCTTGGTTTTGTTTGGGATTGCATGATCCATGCATTCCTGAAGGTGTTCATAGAATGCGTTTATAAAGGATTCTGCGGTCGGGGCCATATTTTCCGCAGGCCCGGGGGCTTTGAAGGATTCCACCTCGGTTTTGAGGAGTGCAAAATTTGCTTTAGAGAAGTTTTTCACTGTGGTTTTATGGGCAGGGGCTGGGGTCGGGATGTGAATACCTAGTGAGATTAGTTTATGGTCTGATCTTACCAGTGAGGGATACACTTCTGGTCTGGAGCATAGAGTCCCCATGTTGGTGATGATCAGGTCCAGTATGTTTTCCCCTCTTGTGGGAGTGGTAAGACGTTGTTCCATAGCATTTGAGTTTATAAATTCTAGGAACCTTTGGGCTAGGGTGTTGGAGCTAGAGTAATGCTCCCAGTCTATGTTTGGGTAGTTGAAGTCACCCAATATAATGGTGTTTGGAGAGAACTTCATATTTTCCAGTGTTCTCAGGAAGGCTGAGTGGGGTTCCTGGGTTTGGGAGGGTGGTCTGTAGCAGGCTATAAACTGGAAGGCAGTTTTACCCACTGTTAGTTGCACATGGATAGTCTCTGATGCTTTGTGCTGTGCCACCAACCTGGAGGTGTGGGTATCTTTGACGAATATTGATACTCCCCCTCCTTTTGTGGTTCAGGCCAAGTTTTGGGGCCGAAAAACATGGTATGAGGTATAACCTGGTAGTGCTGGGGTGCTCTCGGGAGCCTTGAACCAGGTTTCTGTTACTGCACATATATCGATGTTCTCCATGCTAAGGAGAGTTTTGAGTGGGTGCATCTTGAGGTTTAGACTTCTGGCATTGAGTAGCTTTACTCTTAGTTTCTTATCCCTTGTGATACCTATGGAGGTGGGTTTGTCTTTTGAAACTTGCCTAAAAAAGGCACTATGGGGGTGGCAAGAGCCTTTGCCAATATCCAAAAGCCCAGGGGTGACAGGTGCAAGCCGTCCCTAGCGAAGCATCGTGTCTTGTCGAGCATGTCATCACAGGCTGACAGGCATTGGATCCCCTTTGAATGACACCAATACTTAAGCCAATTGTTGAAATTGATCATCTTGTCTAAATATTGTGGCATCATTCTTGGTGAGGGTAAGATGCCACTCAAGGTCAGGGTCATATCGGCCTGGGCTACATGCTCAGAGAGCTCCTCTATGTCTCTTTTCATGTAGTCCAGGGAGGTACGTCTCAGGTCATTCACACCAGCATGGTCAATGACAGGCAGCTCACCGTGACCTTCTCCTTGTTCAGCCTGGTGAGCGGGACGTCAGTGTGCCTGACGATAGAGTCACCTATTACAAGTGTATCAGGTGCGTTGCTTAGCCTTAAGGGCTGTGACTGTTCGGCACACTGGCTTTGTGAGCTATGTGTTGCACATGTTTTGTTTTGGGGTAGCGGTTGCTTGGGTGTCTGCTTTGGAGGTCTCTGTTGCTTAGGCAGATTTTTATTTAGAGCCTCCGAGTATGTTTTTGTGTGTTTATGTGTTTGGTTTGCTGTCGTGGTAGGTCTGTGTGAGACTGGAATTGTAGTGAGTGTGGTTTCCTTCTCCTCCTGACTGGTTACGCCAGTACTGAGTTGAGAGAGCTTAGCCTCCAGTTTGGCTATATGGTTGCATCTCTCACATGTGTTGGAATTTGTTGGGAGGAGGAGAGGGTTGTCTGTGTACATGAGGCAGTTGTAACGTTGCCTCAAGATTCCCAGATTCACCAGCTGGAGCGGAGAGGAGATTGACAAATGACCTTTGGACATGCTAGAATAGTATTGGGAATTCCTTTATAATTGAAAAAAGGGCCAATGGGGAACAAGGTACTCAAGGGGAGTTTGTGAGGGTGTAGTGCTTTTAATTTTTTAGTGCTGAATTATATAATTGCTTTAGTGAGCAAGTGCCAGGCTTTAGAGTAGGAACAGGGTGTTTATTATGAGAACTAGATCAGTTCTAAGGGAAAAAGTGAGGAGCAGACTTTGTGGAGCCAAGAATGGTTTAAAGCCAATTAAGCGGTGTTGCCCGATGCTGTGCTATGTGCAAAATTGTGCAAAGCCGTGCTAAAGCGGGTTTTATACAGGAGGGACTTGAAAGAACTAGAAATTGGCCCAAAACGGCCAATAGCCTACCAGATTCTTGTGCTGGAAACACTCCTCCAGGGATAGATAGGCTGCTCTAAGCTCTCCACTGCCACTGGTGAACAAAGAAGCCTCCCTTTATCCAAGAAAGGAAATGGGCAACACAGGAACTTTCCAAAAGTCCAGAATACAGCAAAGCCTGTATGTGGACTACTCTAGGTCAGGAAAGACGGGAAACAAGGATTTTTATTTTCTTTTTTTGCAACAAACAGCAGGAAAATGCAATAAATATGTAACACAGGCTAGCGCACTTGAGTGTGTAGCCTCAACAGGTAAATGCAAGAAACAGGGCAAACTTTAAAAGTGCAGGTGCAAAAACAACTTTAAACAGTTTAAAACAGTTCAAGAAGCAGAAATACTTGCAGTTTAGCTAGATCGGACAGTCGCCCAGGTAGTAGCAGCAAAAAAAAAAAACACTTTTATCAGGTTAGCAGTCGCTCTTTTAGCCTCTCTGCTGCTAGCATCACTCTGCAGGACCACGAGGAGCTTGGCTGAGTAGGAACAAGCGCAAAAACCGCACCAAAGCGGGTTTTATACAGAGGGACTTGAAAGAGCTAAAAATTGGCCCAAAACGGCCAATAGACTAACACAGGCTAGCGCACTTGAGTGTGTAGCCTCAACAGGTAAATGCAACAAACAGGACAAACTTTAAATTACAAGCGCAAAAGTTCGCTAAAGCTGGCTTTAAAGCAGGGGGTTAGAAAGAGATAGGAAATGGCCTAAAACGGCCAATAAGCTACAGGTTACTGGGCTGGAACCACCTCCTCAAGGGACAGATAGGCTGCTCAGAGCTCCCCACTCTCACTGGTGAACAAAGAAGCTTCCTCCTATCCAAATAAGGATATGGGCAACACAGGAACTATGACACAGCCCAGAGATCAGCAATACCTGAAGACTGGACTATTCTAGTTCAGTAACGGTGGGAAACAAGGATATATATATATTTTTTTTAAGTAGCAGAAATTAGGTACAGAAACACAGTAAATGCTTTAATTCGGCTAGCGCACTTGAGTGTGTAGCCTACCAGTTGCCAGTATCACTCTGCAGGACACCACGAGGAGCTGTGCGGAGTTGTATAGAATAACAAACTTTTTAAATCACAGATTCGCTAAGAAAAAACTGGCGTTTTAGGCAGAATTAGTTAAGACAGCAAGAAAAGCAGAAAACTGATACTTAATCACTCCAAAGTCACTCTTTTGTCTCTCTGCTGCTGTAGACTCTGCAGAACACCTGGAAGGCACTTGCTGAGCGGAATACAAGCGTAAAAACTGGGCAAATGAGGTTTTTATAGCAGGGAAGTGAAAGAGATAGAAATTATCCCAAAATGGCCAATAAACTACTAACTTCTGGGCTGAAACCATTCCTCCAGGGACAGATAGGCTGCACAAAGCTCCCCTCTCTCACAGGTGAACAGAGAAACTTCCTTCTATCCAAGTAAGGTAATGGCAACACAGAAACTTGTAACACAGCCCTGGATACAGCAATAACCTGAAAACTGGACTATACTAGTTCAGAAAGGCGAGAAAGAAGTATATATATATTTTTTTTTCCAGAAAATAGAGCAGATACAATCAAAACAACACTTTACCCAATTGACCAGTTAAAAAGCTTAAAACTGAGCTCTGTTCCAGCAGTCTTCAATCAGACAAGTTCTAACTGCACAGTCCTGCCACTAGGGTACAGAGAAACCTTCTCCAAAAAAGACAGCCTGGGTCAGTGCACAATTCATACAAACAAAGCTAGATCCAGCCGGCTTGAATCTAGTCTATGCTACAGCAAACAAGGTGTACCGATTTCAGAAAGAAACAGTTCAAGTAAGCATGCGCAATAAGCCTTTAACCAGAAATTCCCAGCTCAAAAGGGCAGAATCTAGCCTCTCCTCCCACAAGAGTGCAGACCACAAACCTTCTTAATGTAAAATAACTGGCCTGAAGCCCAAGTCCTTAACCTAGAACTAATACACTTTTAGAATAACAGACACTGAGCCTTCAATCAGCAGTTCCCAACTTAGAAGGATGTATGCTACCTGTCCTGCCACAACAGTGCAGACCACAAACCTTCCTAATGTAAAACAACTGGTTTGAAGCCCAAGTGCTTAAACCAAGGTCCTTAGAATAACAGTTACAATTTAATCAGGCTACTAACAAGCAGTAATAAAGGCAGCAGAATAAATTTAATTGAGTACTTTTAAAAGAGGCAAAAGCAAAATAAGGTAATAAAGTAGGAAGAAACACAAATACAGTAAGGCAGTTAAAGTGCAAACATTTTTTTTTTTTTTTGAGATGGAGGAAACAGAGCAGATTAAGATACTATAGGGGAATGCCCTTCCCAAGTGGTCTCTCTGTATACTGCAGAGGAGATGGGACTGGTAAGAGTATCCAAAATCAAAATATGATCACACTGTACTCAGTTGAGTGAGCGAATTAGATGGGTCCAGGTGGAGTGTGCAAAAAGAGATTTACAGCAGGGGTGGGCAATTCCAAACCACCAAGATTAACACCACAACAAGAAACATGGAGGGTGGGTGGCGAACTACTGCAGAGATTCAGAGACACACACAATATTTACTGAATCCAAGACACACAATATTTACTCACTCAAATCTTAAAAAAGTGCAGAAAATATACTTAAATCAACTTATGTCCAGTTGATATATGCAGACAAGTCTCAGTAGCCAGCAACTCGATTTAAAATGATTACTAGAAATGTAACCAACACAGATTTTAATGTTAGCAGAAACCCCGAGGCTAATTAACACTAACAAAGGAATTTTAAAGCAGTCTAACAACTTTCAGTGAGCTCAGATGGCTAACTGCAGAGATTCAGAGACACACACAATATTTACTGAATCCACGACACACAATCTTGCTCTCCTAGATACTAGAGGGAAATTTACAGAGAGTTTTTTTGCTATACTTAAAATGGTCTGCAGACTAATTGCCAAGTTCTTACCTATGAACCTATGAGCATATGTGAAAGCAATAATGATTTAGCAACAGTTTAGGTTCTGTGAGGCATGCAACTGAATGAAAAAGCATTTGTTGTTTACCTTGCATGAAGCCTGAATTTTTCATTATTCTGAAACATATCACCATAGAGGACAGGCAGAAAAGCACAGAGGCTCACAGCTCCCAATTCTACAGCTCAGTCTTGATTACCAGTCACTGCCCATGTGACATTCGCATGTTCTTCCTGTGCTGGCATGGGTTTTCTTCAATTTCAGACACTTTGGAAAACATGTTCATTAACTGGCTTCTCAAAATCATCCATATATATATATATATATATATATATATATATATATATATATATATATAGTGTATTTAGCCTCACCCTAGTCTCCCCATTCAAGGCCATAGGGGTCTAAGTACCACTTAATTTACTCAGTTAAAAAACTAGCAAATTATAAATGAGCAAAATGTAAACTCATGTTGAAGAGGAAGCAGATAAACTCATAACCTGAGTCATTCTCACCTTTTATAAATAACAAGAAGGGTAAGAATTCCATTCTATTTCCCCAAATGATGCCAAATTCGGGAAATTTTATACCTCAGAGGACAAAGACTGTATGGCCTATTAAACAAGTGTCTTCCCAGAAGACATTGCAAGAGACCTATTGTATTTCCTGGCCTACTTATTTGAATGTGATGCTACTTGGGAAAATGCTCACCTTTGCCACAAGGAAGGTATGGCACATCCCAAATATTGTGGTAACTGCACCAAAGAAATGGTCCTGTCAAAACTAGAACTCCTGGTAGAAGACTCAGCTCTTAATTCACTTGCTGCACAAACAGCTCTTAGAAAAGTTTAAATCCTGAAAATACCTGCAGTCCATACTCTGATAAAGAGTCCAGGCCTATGGAACAATTTAGGAATTGTGTTTATACATCTTCCATGGTCTCTTTGAGATCCAGGAGCTACATGTTAAACATGATTTGGTTTCAGAAAGATCTGCATGATAAAATGTAGCAGTTAGATGTTCCTTTAGACGAGGTACAGTTTGAATGACTGCAGGCTCGAGCTTTAATATGCACTGAATTTTCTGTCTCAAATTTATGGATTTTGATGAAAATAGCAAAGTGACCTTTTTGAACTCATCCTTTCAAGACACTTCGTTTTTAACCCTGAAGTAAAGGCCTATCTGTAGAACACGAAGAAGGAGGAAAACAACTTTAAAATTGTTGATGTGAAGTTGTAAAATCTATAACTCTATAACTTGAGTATGGGAAGTTCCCTGATGCCATGGCCAGATTTCTCTTAATAATATAAATACCACCTTAGGACTCCCCTGAAAAGAGGCTACTTGGCTAGTGAGACTAACCTGATCAACAAAAGACAAATAATAAAATAACCTAAATAACATCTACTTTCTAGGATGCAATGGCTGATGACAAAAATGCTTGGCAGCAAAGGATTCCAAATATTTTGAGGGAAAAAAAATTACCATCAACTATTTTCTCTCTCAGGGATAGGGGTAATTAGCAGCAGCAGGAAAGCTGCAGTCTCTGTTTTTGGAGTGGGAGCAGCCACAGATTTCCTAAATCCGTACTCAACTGCTCCACTCTGGAGGCTGTTGGAAGCCGACTGTTCCTCCACTCTCTTGCTTGGTTGGCCATTAGGAAGACCAGTGGACAAAAAGAGTGATATCAAAGGGCATAAATTCCCATTCTATACTACCCACTGCCTCACTATTTATTCTTCTCTGATGTCTCAAACCCACCAAAAAGCTACAGCAACAAAAGAGGTCTTGAACAGTCTTGGGGAAAAAAAGAGACACTAAAGAGATCCCTTCAGAGTAGAAAAGAACAGGTTACTACTCCAGGTCCTTTTTGTTACCAAAGAAGATGATAACTGTTAAGTCCATCCTGGATTTAATTTACCTGAATACTTTAACCTTTTGGTTAGTTATAGTGCAGTTTATCCCTCCACATCAGTCAGAAGGAGACTGAATGTTTAATTTGGACCTCCATATGAAGACAGTGAAGAAACCCAGATAGCATCTCTACTTCCTGGTAGGAACCATTCATTATCACTTCATGACTCTTTCATTTTGTCTCTCCTCATACAAGGATATTCACCAAAATATATGTCTGTGGGGGTCTACTTTACATGGTCGACATTTCATAAGGTCAAAGACCATATAGCTGAGACCGTATGATCAACTTTCGAAATGTCGACCATGTAAAAAAAAAAAAAAAAAAAAAACCACAACAATCACTTACCTTCATGTTGCTAGCAGGGGAGCAAGAACCCCTGCACCCCCCCCCCTGGAACTTAAATATACCAACTCCGAGATCGCACTACAGTGTGGAAGATGGAAATCTTTCCATTCTGCACTGTACCGAGATGCATGGTCGACATTTCGAAAGTCGATCATATGGTCTCGGCCGTATGGTATTCGACTTTGCGAAATATTAATCATGTGAAGGGGACCCGTCTGAGGTTGGAATGAACTACAAGTTACAAGGGATAAAAAATTGTTTTCCTTATCAGGATAGCTGGCTTGAGTGACTCCTAGCCACCTACTCAGTGAATAAGCTAATCTCTGCTTAGCAGTCCCTGATTAGCTTGTTCCAATCCAAGAGGAATAAGGTTAACACCATAACATCTCATATGGAGCCTTCCGAGCTGCTCCTATTAATAGGGTGTATTCTGGACCCATTTTCATGAAGAACTCTTACCTTCAGAGAGGATCCTACAATTTCAGAAGCTGTTCTACAGAACTGTTCAATCACCATTTGCCACAACCCATCTTTTTTTCTTAAGAAACTTAGGGTTAATGGCTGTACTAATAAAAGTGATACCCTTTGCAGTATGTTACATGAGAAAGCTGTAATGGGTCTTGAAATATAGTAGTCATGATCCATTTTGTTGACAGATAATGCAGAAAGGCTGCTAGACTTCTTTGAAATGGTGGCTGCAAATGACAAATAAGACTTTGAGCAACTCTTTCCAAATCCTTACCCCTGCAGTTATGGTCACAATGGATACTTCTGCCCTAGCATGGGGGGAGAGAGCAATGTCAAAACCAGACTTTCCAAGGTACCTGGTCACATTGAGATGTCAGGTTGCACTTCAGTGTTCTGGGGGTGATAGTCTTGCTCAGACTCCATACATTACATGTCTCCCTTTCCCAGCATGTGATAACCATCCATGGTGATGACTGGACCATGGTTTGATACAATAAAAATCAAAAGTCATCTGCTTTTTTCTGGTGTGTTAAGAGTCAGTGAGGATTTGAGAACGGGATATGCCAACCAACCAGTTTCTAATAGCGAACCACATTCAGAACCAAAACAAAAACACAACAATCACTTACCTTCACATTGCTAGCAGGGGAGCAACAACCTCTGCACCCCCCCCCCCGGAACCTCCGAGATCGCACTACAGTGTGGAAGATGGAAATCTTTCCATTCTGCACTGTACCGAGATGCCTGTTCCGCATGGTCGACATTTGAAAGTCGATCATATGGTCTCGGCCATATGGTCTTCGACTTTGCAAAATATTAACTATGTGAAGGGGACCCGTCTGTGGTTGGAATGAACTACAGGTTACAAGGGATAAAAAATTGTTTTCCTTATCAGGATAGCTGGCTTGAGTGACTCCTAGCCACCTACTCAGTGAATAAGCTAATCTCTGCTTAGCAGTCCCTGATTAACTTGTTCCAATCCAAGAGGAATAAGGTTAACACCATAACATCTCATATGGAGCCTTCTGAGCTGCTCCTATTAATAGGGTGTATTCTGGACCCATTTTCATGAAGAACTCTTAACTTCAGAGAGGATCCTACCATTTCAGAAGCTGTTCTCCAGGACTGTTCAATCACCATTTGCCACAACCCATCTTTTTTTCTTAAGAAACTTAGGGTTGATGGCTGTACTAATTACAGTGATACGCTTTGCAGTATTTTACATGAGAAAGCTTCAATGGGTCTTGAAATATAATAGTCACAAGTCTGAGATCAATGTTGTCAACAGATAATGCAGAAAGGCTGCTAGACTTCTTTGAAATGGTGGTTGCAAATGACAAATAAGAGTTTGAGCAACTCTTTCCAAATCCTTACCCCTGCAGTGATGGTCACAATGGATACTTCTGCCCTAGCATGGGGGGGGGGGGGGCAATGTCAAAACCAGACTTTCCAAGGTGTCTGGTCACATTGAGATGTCAGGTTGCACTTCAGTGTTCTGGGGTGATAACAGTCTTGCTCAGACTCCAAACATTTCATGTCTCCCTTTCCCAGCATGTGATAACCATCCATGGTGATGACTGGACCATGGTTTGATACAGTAAAAATCAAAAGTCACCTGCTTTTTTCTGGTGTGTTTAGAGTAAGTGAGGATTTGAGAATGGGATATGCCAACCAACCAGTTTCTAATAGCGAACCACATTCAGAAGAAGCCAACAAATTTGTGGAAAAGCTCAGTCAATGAACGACAAATGGACTATCAGCCCTTCAGTAGCATGACTTTGTTCCTTCATTGGGGCAGGCCATGCAATAATGTTTTTACCTACCTAACACATGACAAGTACAAACAGGTTATGTTCACTCATCCTGCCATTGAAGAAATGCCACACAGATGTTTATATCCAGAAATGGCACCCAGGACTCTTATATGCTATCTCCATTTACTCTGATGGTGAGGGTCATTCATAAAGCCAAATAATACAAGTCTCAGGGTACTGTAATAGCCCCATTTTGGCTTCAACAGGTCTGGTTCCGCTTGCTCAAACTTCACCTGTTGAAGAAACCTCTATGTTCATAGCCCTTCATGACATTACTGTCCTTTTTCTCTGGCAAGCTCCAGCCAGATCTCTGCAGAAAGAGTTTAATTGCTAAGTTTCTCCAGTTCCATTAACGGCAAAAGATAATATCTAACTATCCATGGTGTTTAGCATTTTTACATATGCACAAAAGATCAATGTTGGAATAACCTATAAGGGTGAATGGTTATATTTTCCTACTGGAACTAGTCTAGGGGACTCGAACTACGTATTGCTTCTGTACCCTCAGCTTTAGATTACCTATCACAAATCTTTAACAAATGGTATAGATTTTTTTTAATAAAAGTACAACTAACTACTATATTTAATTTCCATCAAGGCTCAGATCCCATGTCGTTAGCATCAGAGCCTTTTGAAAAGGTACCTTTCTGCTCGGGATTCTTCTCAAGTGTCACCTTCTCCTGTGGGATTTGGATGTTGTCCTGGAAAAACTTGTACATTTCCTTTTGAAGCAGCTCTTCAACATGGGTGAGATTTTTATCTCAGAAGTCTATTTCGTCATGGCATGAGTTTCACAGTGCCCATTTCTTGTGTGATGTTTTATAAAGACAGAGTGCTTCTTTCATGTTTAAGGTAGTTTATGTCTGACCTAAGTCAGTAAACATTCTTTCTGCTCTTCTTCCACAGATAAAGTAACAGAGGAGAGTATCTGCTGCATTGTATGGAGGTTCAAAGAGAGACTGGTTTTAAGTAGACAGAACCAAATTGTTCCAAAAAATACCCTCTGCTGTTCAAATCCTTTTCTAGAAAGAGCTGTTCATAAAAATATCTAAAACAAACACTAGTTACATGGATGAGTGATTGTATTAAATATTGTTATGAAGTCTGTCAATTGGCACAAAACATTAAGGCTGTGAGGTGGAGTTTCTGTGGTACAGAGTTTGATTTACTTAATCCTCATTTGCCTATTATGTGACCCTGAACAAGGCACTTAACCAGACATTGCTCTTGGGTCATCCCTGAAAAGGGACTGCACTTCCACTTGGCCTACCTAGTTAACAAATGGGTATTACTACCTCTGGCAGTGTGTGCATAGGGTTAAGGCTGTGGGCTGTACTTTCTGTGGTACAGGGTTTGATTCCCTCAGCTCTTATTTACCTGCTATGTGACCTAGAGCAAATCATCTTAGTAGACTGTGCTTGGGGGGAGCTGGGAATTTGAGTTAGGCTCCTCAATGGTGCTTTGGACTTCAAACCTAATAACTACCTATGAGAGCTATACTAAACGTTTGCTCTCTGAACCGAGGGTTAACTCATCTAGAGCAGCGTCTGAACCTAGAGTTGATTCGTCTAGAACAGAGACTACCTCACAGTTTTTTTTTTTAATATGGCAACTTTGGATGATATTTGTGAAGCAACTACTTGGTCTTTTCTAAATGCTTTTGTAACAGTCTAAAAGCTGGACATAATATGCAGGCCTAGATCTTCATTTGTGGCCATAGTAATCAAAGATATGCTCTACTGAGTAAGCCAATCAGCAATATGAAAGTGGGACTCTGTCCTGCTGCATACAAAGATGGATTTTTTCATGCCAGATACAAAACTGAAGGAGTTGCTCTTTTTTTAGCAAATGCTTTCGTAAGATGCTATAAGCTAAATGTGATATCCAGGTCTAGGTATTCCTTTGATGTCATATTAATCAAAGGTATGTTTCTGTGAGGAATAATATCCATGAAGATTAGCCTGGCACTTTGTCTCCTAAAAATGATAGGCCTTCTCCTACCAAATACAAATGTTATATACTTACCAAACCAATAGATCTGAATGAGCAGGAAGTCTATGTTAACATACTCACACAAACCTACCACCGCAGCAGAAATGGATGAGCAGGCACATCTCTATTAACATATTTGAACACCTTCCTTACTCTTCTGTGCTGACTTGGTCTAGAGCTTTATGATTACATTTCATTACTTTGCATGACCTACTACAGATCTGGATAGCAATTACCTCAGGGCAGTAAGTTTTGTCCACCCTCACCCACAAACAAAGGGTAAAAAATAAACTTCAGATCTACTGCTTGACTCAATTGGGGATTTGTTATCCTGATCTGTCACTGCAGCAGGAAAGTATTAAATTTAATATGCCAAACTACTTATTCTGTAAAACAGGGAGAAAATAAAGAGTATCTGTCAACCCTGGACGCTCACAAATTTGGATTTATTAAAGGAAGGTCCTGCCTCCATGCCTCTCAACTGTACAGGTTTTCGCAGAATGTCCAGATTTTTGCCTGATATATTTGGTGTGTTTCTCATAGAATTGTGGTTTTCTGGCAAATCATTAGCAAATCATTGCGGGTTGAAGTCAGAAAATAATGGCAGAAATTTGAATTTCAGACTTCATACACTTCAGAAAATGCATGCTAATGAAAAACCTGTTATTCTGTCAACTTTCTAAGCTTGTAAGAGCAATATTTATAAAGTGTTCCTATTTTGGGGCCTTTATCCCATTATTTATGACTTTGTCCAGATGTGTTGCTCTAAGAGCTTCAGAGGTATATACGCCTCTTTAACCTCATTAACTTCCTTGAAAAAGTAACTGATGCAGTGATAGTGGTTGTGCAGTGGCTAGAGCATATCTAGACGTGGCCAAGGCCTTTGACACTTATCCCCATGCAAACATTATTGCTAGAGTTGTAAATCTCAATATAAATATTTATACTGTGCAACGGATAGCTAACTGGTTGTTTGACAGAACCTATATGGTTACAGTAGCAGGTGCTACTTCTGAAAGCAAAACAGTCACCAGTGGTGTAATGCAGAGTCTAGTTTTGGTCCCTCACCTAATTTGCATGTATTTTCAGTCCTTCACGTAGCCCTTCTGCCTATGGTTAACTAAGTTCACAGATGACTGTAAACTGGGTGTTGTTATTTAATCTTTGACTCACAATTGCTCCAACACTATTTAGACCATGTTAACAATTGGTCTTAGGACAGTGGTCATACACTGTTCATTTTGGTAAATAAAAGTTTCACTTACCATATAGGAGATACACCCCTCCAATCAGATAGTGATGTAAGGGATCTGGGCACTCTTGTTGATAATTCCTTATCATTTGACCATCATGTCTCCACAGCAGTTTGAGAAAGCCTTTTATCTGGACAATCTAATTTCCAAAAGCATTCCCAGTAGATTTACTAGATCCCACTCAGGCAATGTTGACAAGCTCTCTGAGCTAGGTGTAAATTCTTACATAACTCTCTGGATTGCTGGCTGGCTCACAGATCGGACCGAAGAAGTAAAGTTTGGTGAGACCACCTCCACCAAGAGACGGGTCACCAGTGGAGTAACCTGGGGCTCCATACTGTGCCCTTTCTGTTTGTCATCTACTTCTTGGAAGTCAAAGCTGACCAAGTTTGTAGATGACTGCAAATTGGAAGCTATTATACATTCCCCCCAGACACCAACATCTTGCAAGTGGGTTGGACTCAGACAAATAACTGGTGCCAAAGCCAATGTTGTTTTGGAAACTGTCAACCCAAGTTAATTACTCCATCGAGAAATCACTTTAGAGTCAAGTTAGTAGTAAGGTATCTGGAAACATATGTAGACAGCAATCCAGTCTTTGACAAACACATAGCGAAGGTAATAAGAATATCTTTCTATTTTACCCAAATAACATGTAAAGATATGGCATCAGGGTCCAAGGAAGTTATAGTACTACTCTACTAAACTCTTATCAGACCTATTATAGAATACAATGCCCCATTTGGCATGTACCTAACCAGGCACTTGCAACATCTGGAATGCCCACAAAGGTTTCTCACCAGGTGAATTCAGGGCATGAATACCCTGTCCTACACTGATTGTCTAAAGGCTTTGTTTCTGTGTTCAGTCTCCTACAGGCTGCTGAGAGGGGATATTTGCTTTGCTTACAGGGTTTCCTCCTCAGACCCATCCCTGATAGATCTGTTGCACATGCACAAAACCAACAGCACTAGAAATGCTAGATCCAGAAACATAAATGTCTCTTGTGACATAAACAGAAAATGCAGGAGAGACATATATGTGTCCTAAATAATCCCAACACTATGGAACAGTCCTCATCGATATAAAACAGAGTTCATCCCTGACTCTATTCAAACAAAACCTTTGCAATTGGATGGGAAATTTTAAATTTATCCTCAGTTCCCCCATGTCTCAATATAGACAGAGACAGTCAATAAAGAAGTATTATCCTTACTAACACCCACCCACAAATCCTTCATTACCTCCCTACTAACATGCTCCCTCCATATAGATGCCCATGATACTTGGGGCCTGAATGGTTTGGGGTAAGCTGCTAGTCTTGTAAGGGCCCTAGTAGTCATTAGCCTAGTAACAACCTATGAACCTAATTCCCCTTTACTCATAACTTATCAGACCTATTATTAAATATAATGCACCTTTTGTCATGTATTTATTTAAACTGCATAAGTTTGAAAAACCTCAGAGATTCATTGCTAAAAAGATCAGTGGTCTCAAAAATCTTAGTTATCAGCAGAGACTGGCAGTCCCTCCTCTATTCTCAGTGTCTTACAGACTCCCCCATGGAGATCTATGTCTATCCTTTCTTAGCATGAAAGATCCAAAACTATTTGATCTCCTATTCCTTCGCACAACTAATGTTTCATCAAATACTTGGTTAAAAAACTCAGCCTTCATCAGCAGATAAATAATACACATTAGCATGATAGATTCATATCCCAATGTAATTCTCAAGGCCCCCATTAGGGAAACCACTGTAAAAATATTCTCTAAAGCCAACTTCACGCTTCTTAAGACACAAGTGGCAAACTTCACGACACCCATGCGGATGAGGTACAACTGCTGAATTCTACACAAATGCACTTTATAAGCACTTGCACGAGTGCATGGATCATGCAATCCCTAACAAAACCAAGATGCTATCCTCCAAAAAAAGGAAGCCAATCTGGTGGTCCCCGGCCATAAACAAACTCTAAAACAGAAGAAAGAAACAGTTGCAAAAAAAAAAAAACAAAAGAGTAAAATCCCACGATTGGAGGAGCTCCCTGGTCAGCCTCAGTAAGAAGCTTAGATCCCTCATAAAATCCTCCAAAGCTAGTTACAAAAACAAAATCGCCACTGATTCTAAAGACAACCACAAAGCATTCTATAGCTATGTCAATAATCTCAATGGCAACACTCAGATCTGCTCTGAGCTACAGCACAATGGCACTAAATATACAGAACCAACTGATATTGCCAACATCCTGGCAGATAGGTTCAGTGCTAACATTACCCCCCTCTCACCTCGTAAAAGCCCATCTCTATACTGGAAGAATTCAAAGTTCCTGTAAACACAGCTGCACAGGTAAAAACCACACTCTCCAAAGCCAAGAACACAGCATCCATGGGACCTGACAACATCTCAGGCTGTGTTCTACACAAACTACAGAACGAACTGGCACCCCACCTAAGTACCATGTTTAATCATAGCCTTACCTCAGGCTTAGGTTCATAGGTTCATAGGTTCATACTAGGCTATCTGCCCGAGGGCATTTATAAGCCTAGCCCATTGTTTTGTGGCTTACGCCACCCCTTTAGTATGGGGAACTATACCCATTATTTTGCTGTGCCTCTGTCGAGCAGTGACACTGAGGTAATTCCTGGGGTATATCTGCGATCTCCCATCCATAGGTCAAGATTTCTCTTGAACAAGGCCAGCGAGGTGCTCTGCCTCACATGTACCGGGATTTTGTTCCACAGCATAGGGAGTCTTTGGGTGATGAATCTATCTCTCCAGCACGTCCTATTAATAGCCGTGTCGAGGTTTAAGTCTCCCGCCCTTGTGGCTCTGATGGATCTAGATTTTTTGAGGTGAAGCATATTCATCAAATCTGGGTTTGACATGGCCTTGTATGTTAGGCAAAGGTCACCTCTGAGCAAGCGGTAAGCGACTGAATAGAGCTGGAGTTCTTTCAGTCGGGCAGCATAGGACAGATTTTTGAGACCCTTTATCCTTTTGGTGAGGAACTTTTGTGGCCTCTCCAGCTGCTGCAAGTATCGGGTCAGATACATTCCGAATGGGGCATTGTACTCAATCATTGGTCTGATGAGTGATGAGTAAAGGGAGACTATGACCTCCCTTGATCTAGATGAGAATCCCTTCATGATAAGGTGGGCAATGTAGAAGGACTTCCTAACTACTTTAGCTACATGGGTGTCGAATGACAGACTACTATCAACCTGGGTCCCCAGGTCCCTGATAACTTCTTCTGTGCTCAGTGGATTGCCACCTATTTGGTAGCTAGGGGTAACCTTGTTTTTCCCGAAGGGTATGACTATGCATTTTTTGGCATTTAACTTTAGGCCGTGGCTCTGGCACCAGTTATCCATTTCTGTGAGACCCTTCTGAAGGATATCTGTGTCAGATGTGTTTTCTACTATGGCCCAGTTTGCAGTCATCTGCAAACTGTCAGCCATAACCCTCCTGTGTTTGCTTGTACTTCGGAAAAGTAGATGCCAAACAAGAGTGGGCCCAGGACTGAGCCCTGTGGGACACCACTTGTGACAGGCTTTGAGTCTGACATGGCGCCAGCAACTCTGACCCTGTGGGTTCTGTCACTCAGCCAGTTTGCAACCCATCTTGTGATGTATGGGTTAACATTTAAGCTGATGAGTTTTTCAATGATACCCGAGTGGGGTATTGTATCGAAGGCCTTAGCCAGATCGAGGTAGGCTGTATGGACTGCCTTTCCCTCATCAATGGCTTTGGTGACTGTTTCAAAAGTCAACCAAGTTTAAAAGGCATGATCTGCCTTTGACAAAGCCAAACTGGGTTGGATCCAAAGTCTGCAAATTCCCTATGTCTTTATTTATGAGGTCCATTATGATCCTCTCCATGGCTTTGCAGATAAGGCTTGTCAAGCTAATGGGCGGTAATTTCCAGGGTCTGTGGAGGCACCGCCTTTGTGAAGTGGGACCACAGTTGCAGTGCGCCACTCCTGGGCGTATCCAGAGGTAAGACTTTGATTAAACAGCTGTCCTAGCTGTGGGTTTAATTCCTCATTGAGTTCGTGGAGCACACAGCCGGGACACCATCGGGTCCCATGGATGCTGTGTTTTTGCTTTGGAGAGAGCAGTTCTCACTTGGGCGCTGGAGATGTTTGGGGGCTGCACTCATTTGGTATAGATATCTCTCCTTTTGGGGGAGGGGAGAAGTTTGCACTGAACCTGTCAGCCAGTATGTTGGCAATGTCTGTAGGATCAGTAATCTTCACATCATTTTGAACTAGTTCTGAGCATATCTGGGAGTTTCCTCCTAGGTTTCTAACATAGCTAAAGAAGGCCTTATGATTGTCTTTTGAGTCTTTAGCTATTTTTCTCTCGAAATTTGCTTTGGATGATTTTATGAGAGCTCTTAGTTTTTACTTATAGTGATCAAGGGTGTCTTACCTTTTAAGGATTTTGCTCTATCTTGTAGTAGCTTCCTCCTTTTGTTGTAGAGTTTGTTTATGGCTGGGGTCCACCAGACTGGACGCTTGCCTTTGGTACAAAGAGTCTTTGTTTTGCTTGGGATTGCCTTATCCATGCAGTCCTGCAGGTGCTGGTAGAAGGCGTTTGTAAGTGATTCAGCGGCTTGAGTATTGTTTTCCGCCGGCTCGGGGGCCTGAAAGGAGACCACACTAGTCTTTAGAAGTGTGAAGTCGGCTTTTGAGAAGTTCTTTACTGTGGTCTTTTTAATTTCAGGTGGGGTGGGATGAGGACCTCCAGCGAGATTAGTTTGTGATCTGATCTCACCAGTGAGGGGTATACTTCCGGTGTTGAACATTGTGCTCCCATGTTCGTGATGATGAGATCAAGTATGTTATCTCCTCTTGTGGGGATGGTGACTAGTTGTTCCATGGCATTTGAGTTTATGAATTCCAGGAACTTTTGGGCTAGGGTGTTTGGGCTTGAGTAGTGTTCCCAGTCTATATTAGGGTAATTGAAGTCACCTAGTATGATGGTGTTTGGTGATACATTTATCCTCTAGTGTTTTCAGGAAGGCCATGTGAGTTTCCTGAGTTTGTGAGGGTGGCCTGTAACATGCTACAATTTGCAGAGCAGTCTTGCCTATGGTTAATTGCACCTGGATGGTCTCCGATGCATCGTGCGTTGCCACCAGTCTTGAGGTGTGGGTGTCCTTGATGAATATGGATACCCCCTCCTTTCTTGGTATTGTCCGGATTTTGGGGCCGGAACGCATGATATGAGGTAAAACCTGATAGCTGGGGTGCTCTCAGGAGCCTTGAACCAGGTTTCTGTCACAGCACAGACATCGATGTTCTCCATACTGAGAAGGGCCTCGAGTGCGTGCATTTTGAGATTTAGACTTCTGGCATTGAGCAGCATTACCCTTAGTTTTCTTCCTTTTTTGTGTTCTAGGGTGGTAGGTTTAGAATTTGAGCCTTGCCTAAAAAGGCACTATGGGGTGGCAAGAGCCTTTGCCAATATCCGAATCCCAGGGGTGACAGGTGCAAGCCGTCCCTTGCGAAGCAGCGTGGCTTGTCCAGCATGTCATCCCAGGCAGACAGATACTGGATCCCCTTTGAATGACACCAGTGTTTAAGCCAATTGTTAAAGCTGATCATCTTATCTCTGTATTGTGGCATCATTCTTGGTGAAGGTAGGATACTGCTCAAGGTCAGGGTCATACCTGCCTGGG
Source organism: Protopterus annectens (assembly GCF_019279795.1). Taxonomy (NCBI): domain Eukaryota; kingdom Metazoa; phylum Chordata; order Ceratodontiformes; family Protopteridae; genus Protopterus; species Protopterus annectens. Next base: position 1,135,909,055 of record NC_056726.1, on the reverse strand, counting down.
CTACATAATCAGAGAGCTCCTCAATGTCTCTTTTCATGTAGTCCAAGGAGGTACGTCTCAGGTCGTTTACACCAGCGTGGACAATGACTGAGTCATATTTGTACCTGCTGTTGAGAGACCTGAGTGCTTGCGTTATGTGGCGGATTCTAGCGCCCGACAGGCAGCTTACTGTGACCTCTCCTTACTCAGTCTGGTGAGCGGGACATCATTGTGTCTGACTATGGAGTCACCAATGACTAGTGTGTCTGGCATTGTGTTTGGCCTTAAGGGCTGTGACTGTTTGACACTCTGACTGTGAGGTCTATGTGTTGCGGTGTTGTGTTCTGAGGTGGTGGTTGTTTGGGTGTCTGCTTTGGTGGCCTCTGCTGTTTTGGTAGATTTTTGATCAGAGCCTCCGAGTATGTCTTTGTGTGTTTATGTGTATGATTTGAGGTTGTAATGGTACTATGTGAGACTGGGTCTATAGTGTGTGTGGTAACCTTCTCCTCCTGACTGGTCTTGCCAGTCCTATGTTGAGAGAGCTCAGCCTCCAGTTTGGCCGTATAGTTGCATCTCTCGCATGTATTTGTGTTTTGTGGGAGGAGGAAAGGGTTGTCTGTGTACATGAGGCAATTGAAACATTGCCTCAATATTCCCAGGTTCACCAGCTGAGCAGGAGAGGACACTAGCAACTGATCCTCGACATGCTAGAAGGGTAGACGAAAAACTTTAAAAAGATTCCGGGGACGTGGGTGACCGAGAAATGGGGGTTGCCTATTTGGGGTACTATCTATGACAAGAGTGCCGTATCAAGGTAATAAGTACTGTAGGAGCAAGTGCTAGGTTTAATAGATAGAGACTAGTCTACTTGGAGTCAAGTAGAGTTGATCTTTTTAGTTATAGGATACGCTGATTTGAGCAGTAGTATAGGTCGAGGAAGGTAGTTTTAAGGGATAATTTGAAGAGTGGACTTTAGGTAGCCGGAATAGTTTAAACCTGCTTAACCGGCACTGCCCTAGTGTGCAACAGTGGCAGCTCCGCGCTAAATCGCTCTAAATCGTGCTAACGCGCGTTTAGCTTTTATACCAGGGGCTGGAAAAGCTAGAAACTGGCCCAAACGACCAATAAACTACTAGTTACTGGCTGAAACCTCACAAAACTGGACAAAAGGCAGCTCAATGCTTCCCACTCCCACTGGTAAGCAAGGTAGCTTCCCTTCCCCCAAATAAGGCAAGGAAACAGTACACAGGAACTACAACCAAAGCCCAGGAATCAGCAACTCTGAAACTGGACTAAACTAGTAAAGCAGGAAAGCAAGGTAGCTTCCTTCCCCAAATAAGGCAAGGAAACAGTACACAGGAACTACAACCAAAGCCCAGGAATCAGCAACTCTGAAACTGGACTAAACTAGTAAAGCAGGAAAAACAAGAGATATTTTTTTTTTCTTTTTTTTCACAAAACAGGCAGAAACAGGTACAGCAAACACTTATAAATGCTATGAATCAGCTACTACAGCTTACACAGAAGAATTTGCTACAAATACAGTCAAATAGTAACAAACAAGGATTCCAAGTGCAATATTAAGTTAAATGCAGTAAAAACAGCTTCAATGTAACAGAAAGGCAGGCGAAATACAGTTGCTAGGTATTCAGATGTGGAAAGCAACAAAAAATATACTTAGTATCAAGAAAAGTCGCTTATTCAGCTCTCTGCAGCCTGGATTACTCTGCTGGCCCACGTGGAGTCTGTGCTGAGTAGGTACAAGCTGAAAGTTTTATACCAGGGGCTGGAAAAGCTAGAAACTGGCCCAAAACGACCAATAAACTACTAGTTACTGGCTGAAACCTCACAAAACTGGACAAAGGCAGCTCAATGCTTCCCACTCCCACTGGTAAGCAAGGTAGCTTCCCTTCCCCAAATAAGGCAAGGAAACAGTACACAGGAACTACAACCAAAGCCCAGGAATCAGCAACTCTGAAACTGGACTAAACTAGTAAAGCAGGAAAAACAAGAGATATTTTTCTTTTTTTTTCTTTTTTTCACAAAACAGGCAGAAACAGGTACAGCAAACACTTATAAATGCTATGAATCAGCTACTACAGCTTACACAGAAGAATTTGCTACAAATACAGTCAAATAGTAACAAACAAGGATTCCAAGTGCAATATTAAGTTAAATGCAGTAAAAACAGCTTCAATGTAACAGAAAGGCAGGCGAAATACAGTTGCTAGGTATTCAGATGTGGAAAGCAACAAAAAATATACTTAGTATCAAGAAAAGTCGCTTATGGCACACAGTGATGGTTATACCACTCCGCAAAGGGGCAGCCATCACGGACCCCAGGAACTACTGCCCCATTAGGGTGACAAGCCTGGTCTGCAAGGCAATGGAACGTATCATCTTGTAAATTATAAGCAATGACATTGGTAATCTCCAAACTCTGGACCCCACCCAGTTCAGGTTTGTAAAAGGCAGATCATGTCTCCTAAACCTGATAGACTTCTTTGAAGCAGTCACCAAAGCTGTAGATGAGGGTAAGGTGGTTCACACAGCCTATCTAGATCTTGCCAAGGCTTTCAACACCATCCCCCATTCTGGAGTTATAGATAAACTCACTAAACTAGTTATAAATCCCTGTTTCACAAGATGGGCTGCCAACTGGCTCACTGACAGAGCCCATGCTGTGAAAGCAGCAGACTCGAAATCCGACTTCAGACCAGTGACAAGTGGAGTACCACAGGGTTCAGTCCTGGGTTCTCTCCTGTATCTACTTCTCTGAAGTACAGGCTAACACAGAAGGTCTTTGGCTAACAAAGTTCACAGATGACTGTAAACTTGGAGCCATAACTGAAACTTCTAATGATGTGGACATACTATAAAAGGGCCTCATTGAGACAGATGCCTGGTGTCAAAGCTATGGCCTCAAGCTCAATGCCACAAAGTGCATTGTCATCCCTTTTGGTAAAAACTCTATACTCATGAACTAACACATAGGCAGTAGTCTACTTAACACTGAAAGTGTGATAAGAGACCTTGGGACACAGGTGGATAGTAGTCTCTCCTTTGATAATCACATCACCAGAGTAGTCAGGAAATCCTTCTATGTGGCACACCTCATCACAAAAGGTTTCTCATCCAGGAAAAAAGGTAATTGTCCCCCTCTACTCATCACTCATTAGACTCATTATAGAATACAGGGCCCCTTTTGGTATGTACCTCACAAGTCATCTCCAAAGGCTGGAAAGGCTGCAGAAATACCTCACAAAGAGGAATACTGGCCTCAAACAGATGCCATACACAGACCATCTCAAAAAACTCCAGCTTTACTCCATCACATACCGTCTACTCAGAGGCAAACTCTGCCTAACATACAAAGCTATGTCAAACCCAGAGCTACTGGACATGCTCCACTTAAAGAAATCCCAATCCTTCCAAGCTACACGCTCTAGGGACCTAAACCTTGTCACCACAATAAACAGAACATGCTGGAGGGATAGATTCCTGTCCCAGGGACTTCCCATACTCTCGAACAAACTACCTATCTATAGCAAACAAAGTTCCTCATTAGCACTCTTCAAGAAAAATCTTGATGATTGGATGGGAGATATTAAATTCACCCCGGGGATCATTTCTGTGGCTCTGCTCAACAGGGGCAGAGGAAAATAATTTTCTTGGGTGGTGAAAGCCAGGGTACCTTTTTGGCTAGGCTTATATAGGCCCTAGGGCAAATAGCCTAGTACCTACCTATGAACCTATGAATGACTACCCATTCCTTAAATTACTCTCTTTTTATCAGGGAGGTGGGGAAGCTCCAGTGTCTCATCTTTACTTTATTACTCTGCATTTTATCTAAGTAATTATTGGCACAAGATCTGTAATAGTTATTGCATGTGTGTCAGAGTTCTCAATTAAATGCATGTATTCCTGTGAAATTTATTTTCTGCCTAGTCAAGCCCCGTTATTGTACCTTGGGTATAATATGTAAATTCTCTCTCTGAGTTCCTACTACTGAATTCATTCTTTCATACGAAATATTTTCATAGATCTCTTCAGAAATCTTCTTTTAATTGTCTCATGTTTTCAAACAACCAGTTAATCATTAAAGAAAAGAAAATAGTATGTAAGAGATGTAAATATATATCTTCCTTGGAGGAAACAACCTCACATACAAATGAGATTGTCAAGAATATCCGCAGTAGGGGGCGTGGCCAAGGATGAACACAGGATAGCAGCAGATTTCTTCAGCTCCACCAATTTCATTACACTGACAGGAATTAATTACTTAAAAAATTAATTTTTGAAGTAATTTTCTTTCTAAATATGTTTGTTTTATATAGTTCTTGAACTATATCTAAAAAAGAAAGGAAATTTTAACAATATTCCTGTCAGAAATCACTTTGGAAATTTTCCTGTCAGTTTATCAGTCTGAAATGAGTTCCAGTAAGACAAATTCTCAAGACTCCAGCATCAAGAAAGAACTTCAGTCTCTGATAACTATAATCCAGCAACTTACTGCTAAGATGGATAAAATGGATACTAAAATAGATACCTTCACAGAAAAACTACAAAACAAATAGACTTGTTACATATAGACCTGCAACAACAGAAGATCCAGATGACAGGCATAGAAGAAGCTGTGAATGACATGGAAAATAGAATCCAAGAAGAGGAAATCAACATTGAGTTTCTGCTGAAACAAAATACACATTTACAAACAAAGCTGGATGACCTGGAAAATAGATTTAGGCTAATAACATTAGGATTTTTGGACTGCCAGAAAATATTGAAGGTAACAATATTACTTCTTTTTTAACAACATGGCTCCCTAAAACTTTAGACTTACCAGAAACATTCTCTTTTGGTATCGAAAGAGCACATAGATCTATAGCTAATACTAACTCTAACAAAAACTATCCTAGATCAGTTATAGTTAGATTTCTATCATCTTTTGATAAAGAGATGGTTCTTAAATCTGCTTGGGCCAAAGCTCCTGTTAAGATTAATGAGACAACTGTGCGTTTTGACAATGACTATTCTTCCTTGGTAATAGCTAAAAGAAAAGTTTTTCTGCCACTGATAAGGGAGCTTAAAAAATCACAGTTTAAAACATACCTTCTGTTTCCTGCCAAGCTAAAAATCTTCCTTCCTGATGGTCCTAAAATTTTTGATGACTTAGACTCTGCTTTACTGTTTATCAAAAAAATAAGATTTTGGATAAAATAGAGGAAATGGAATGGGCTAGTCCTTCATTAAAGAGACTGGCAACTGAAACTTTGTGGAAGACTTCAGAGAAGAAGAAGAGACTAAAAAACAAATGATTTGTTCTGTTTTTTTTTCTTTTTTTTCTCTCATCATTTTACTTCATTATTAATCTTTTTAAATATAGTTCCTGCATTTCCAGAAAGCCACAAATATTCTGAAAAAGATTTAATCAAAGTTATTCTCTGTGTGCAAAGAAATGTTTTGTTTCATAACCAGTCAAAATATCCGAGGAACTAATAACAAGCTATTATTCAATTTGTTTCTCTTTCTGAAAAAGAGAAGTAAGGTCAGTAATTTGATACATTTTTTTTCTCTTTTTTTTCTCCTTTTCTTCTTTTCTTTGTTTAAACAATGACATTCTATTTAGATTATGTAGTGGGTAAAGGGTGGGGGAGGGCAGGGAGAGAAGAGTAATGAAAATATGATTAATAGAATAATAACATATTTATTCCTTGTAAAAAGTTTATATGTTCTTCAAATGCTATTCCTAATTATACTTTATTCATTATACTGCTTATGCTTGTTTGTTAATAATCTGTCATGCTTTAACTAATAATAATTAGAACTAAATAATAGTAAATAATATGTTTTATTTTTAACTCTATTAATATAAACAGTAAGTAATATTCCATTGTATATACTTCTTATAGCTTTCTCTTACATTTTTTTATTTCTGCTTTACACGCTTTTATTTTATACTCTCTTTTTCTTTTCTTTATTCTTTCTCTTTATTTTTTTTCATATTAATATATAGAAATGCTTTTGATCATATAGACACAGTAAATAATAAGATTTGCATAAAAATTGAGTTGGGACAAAAATATTGAGTTTTATTACTTATTAATAACTTTGGGCTTAATTTCACTTACATAGAGGCTGTAATAACCTGTAAAATACATCGCGAAAGTTTTGTCATGTTTAGATGCATTTGCACTGCTAAATGAATGTTTGTCACTAGTTTTTAACAAGTTTCCCGCCAAAATGCTAAGGGAGACAATCTGGGATGTGGGTTACCTCATGAACAGTGTCCTTGAGTTGTTTTAAAAGCTACAACTCTCAGAATTCTCACAGAGAAGCTGAAAGCAGTCAATATGACCTTTGACCCAGATATCACACTGACACATCACAGATTCAGGAAGAACACTCTACCAGGAAGTAGAACTGATGCAAATGCGACTATGTGAAGGAAATTGAACTCTTTAACATTTAAATGTGAGTTATTTTATATAATTACTTAAATATCTATGTTATAATTCATAAAATATGTCAGTTATAATGATTTTAAATGATGCAGTTTCTTGTAGTAAGTAAATGTCTTATTTTAGAAGGCATAGAAAATGAAACATTTATTCAAGTGTTTTTGAAAATCTACTTGACTGCAGCATACTAATCTGTGTTAAAAACGTATGTTCCAAACATATACATTACTATAACTCATTTAATTCATCTGATTGACAAGCATAAATAACTTTATAACTCTATTCTGGAAGAAATTGTCATGTGATATATTTTAAAGCAGTACTATAGACATACAAAATACAGATGGCTTTTTTTACAATAATGCAAGTGTTTCTGAGAATTTGCATAACTATGCAGTATGATTTATAACAATTTCTATAAATATAATATTTTATTCTATTGACAATAATGAGTATGAGTAAAATGCTCATATACAAGCAATTCAAGGTTTTTTTGGAAGCTGTTGACTGCATTTACATGACAGAAAATAGATGCATCTTAATATATGTAATGTCTGAACCATATTAGCCAAAGTTTTTGATTTAAATGAATGTTAGAACTTATTTTTACATACTTTGAATAAATTAATATGTAAATATGCCTTCCCTTTTTTTTTCTCTCTCTCTCTTTCACTCTCCCTCTTTCATGTCTTTTATTTCTCTCTCTCCTCTTGGTTCCTAATATCAAGATTATTTGAATGCTATTTGAATACAAGTGTATTATATTACATAGATGTATAGAGTAGTATGAATAGTTTAAAAAAAAAAAGTTTATTTTAGTTTATATGATGCTGTTTTATCAAATGTGTAGTCTTGTCTTGCTAGATAATTGAATTGAAAGCTGTTAATTTAAGTTAAATATAACCAGTATTAAATTGATAAGGTGGTAGCTGAGGTACTGCTGCTTAGGGTAGGGGGTTAACTTGAGTGGTAAATACTACTCTAAGTTGGAGTTTTTAACTCCAGGCTGGATGCAAGGTTTAATCCTTACATTATTTTCACTTGTTCATTGTTATATGTATATAGTTTTGACATCCACAATATATTTTGTACACTCATTGTCACTACAAACAAAATTGAATCCTATACAAAATCCCATAAGAGATTCAATAAATACAGCTATATTTAAAGGTAAACCTAAAGGAGGAGATGTAACATTACTTATTTTGATATTTGTTATTTTGATCATAAGATTCTTAAGTTTTAAAAATGCCAAATGACATCTTTAAAAGGAATTTCTTTAAACATTAATGGATTGAATAATCCATGTAAAAGGGCAAGCCTAATAAGATACATTAATTTACATAAGGCCAACTTAGTCTTCCTGCAAGAAACTCATCTCTTGAAAAAAGATATTGATAAACTAGCCACAAACAAATATACAGTATTGGTTAGTTCAGAGCACACTCAGAAAAAAAGAGGAGTGGCTATTTTATGGAATAAAAGTATGCCCATTCCTAAAACCATTAAGTCTTATCAGGATGACAAAGGAATGTTTTGTATGGTTACAATACAAATTAATGGGAAGACTTACACTTTAATTAATGTATATTGGATACCTGGAATAGGTATTAATACAGTGAAACATCATCTTGACAAGATCATATAATTCTCTATAGGAGATATTATTTTAGCAGGTGACTTTAATTGTATACTACATGAAAGTGATACTACCACTATAGGAAAAAGAAGAATTACATCTAATGCAAAACATTTAAATGATTTTGCTAATTCTTATCATTTGAATGATATTAATAATCAGATAGATTCAAAATCATTACCATACACCTTTTTTCTAACAGATACAAAACTTATTCAAAAATAGATAGGGTCTTTATTTCTAACCAGATGGTAACAGATTTAATTAATTCCAAAATCATTTCATGTCCTATATCTGATCATAATTCAATTGTTTTTGAATTCATGATAAAAAATACTCATAATGTTCAGATCAAAAGGATACCAGCATACTTAACTCAACTAAAAGACTATAAAGAATATATACTTTCAGAAGTAAAACATTTTTAGACATAAATAATACTCCTGAAGTCTCCATTGTCTATGTTTGGGATGCCTTAAAATCATATCTATATGGACAAAGTATCAGATGGTATAATAATAAAAGGAAATCTTGGGATAAGGAATTGTTAGATATTCAAAGTAAATTAGACTCTTATAAACATAATAATAAAGAAAATATTATGGACAAGAAAGTTATTGAAGAAATAAACAAACTAAATGAGAAATACAAAGAAATTTTAACTCATAAAGTTAAAATAACTTTAGAGAATACAAGTTTTGTCTTATTCAATAAGCCCCAAATACTTACATAGACTTAAAAATAAAACAAAAGGTTGAATAAACAAAACCATATCAAAGAAATCTTTTCTCTAAGGAAAAAGAAGAATGTTTCTAGTATACCAGAAATACTAGATGAATTTAGAAATCACTTTCACAAAATTAACCATAATAACATTAACATGGAACCTAAAGATAAAATAAAGGAGTTTATAACCACAAACATGAATAAAAAGCTTAATAAACAACAGATTAAACTATTGGACAAAAGTATTTCATATACAGAGGTTATTACACAAATAAATAAGCTTAAATCAAACAAAGCACCAGGTAATGATGGTATTATACCAGAGATATATAAAATCCTTTCTAAAAGTACATATTCATTAATACATAAGGTTTTTATTTTGGCCCAAACTGAGTTAATAACCCCCCCCCATCTTGGCAATATACATTTATTTCGCCAATTTTAAAACCTAATAAAGATCCAACTAGATGTACTTCATATCGGCCCATCTCATTACTTAATGTTGATTATAAAATGTTTATGAGTATTTTTGCTGATAGATTGAAGACAATCATCCCCGGCATTATAGATATAGATCAGACAGGCTTCATTGTAAATAGAAATACTTTTGATAATATAAGAAGAACTTTAACATTAATTGATTTTGCAAATAGGAAAAAGAAAGATTTAACACTTATTAGTCTTGATATAAGTTCAGCATTTGATTCTGTTTACCTTACTGAAGTGCACAAACTTCTCAGATGCATTTGTAAATCTAATTGAGCATTTATACAAAGGAACATTGGCTTATATTAAGGTAGGAACATATGTTTCACAAAAATACCCATTTTTAATGGTACAAAACAAGGATGTCCACTTTCTCCACTATTATTCACTTTAGTAATGGAGCCTTGGGCTAATTTGATCAGAAACAGTACTGACATAGAGGGTTTTGAAATAGATGAAAATACAACATCCAAAATTCAACTTTTTGCAGATGATGTTCTAATTACATCAGCAGGATCTAATTCTTCTATGCAGTCTCTATTTGATAAAATGATGAATTTTAAAAGTATTTCTGGTTTAATATTCAATGAAGAAAAAACTAAAATACTACCTATATATACACGAAAAAATATTCTCATTAGTGATTTTACTAAATATGTACCCAATTCAGGTCAGATGACTTATTTAGGTATAATACTATCTAAAGATATTAAATATATTATATATAATAATTATAATACCTGTTTTCTTAATATACAAAATCTTTTTAATACCTGGAATAATATTTTTTTACTATGGAGGAGAGACTTACAATTATTAAAATGATAATATTCCCCAAGATTTTATACTTAATACAATCAATAATACTTCCACCTACAAAAATAATTATCAAGAAACTGAATACACTAATGTTAAATTTCCTATGGGCACCTAATAGACCTAGGATTGCATTAAATAAACATACTAATAGCTGGTCTCAAGGGGGTATTTCTTTTCCAGACTTTAATTTATATACTATCTCTTCTATTGTAAAAGTTATTACTTTATTAATAGATCAGTCATATGTCGCAAAATGGAAAGATTATTGGGAGCTAATTAGTATGCACTTCATGAAAATCTCTTTAACACATAAAAATATGATTGTAAATAACTCCATGTTATGGTTACTAAAGGAATTTTGTACTTCACCTATTACACCTAAACATATGGTTTGTTACCCATTAAATATTATTATTAGCTACCGTAACTTTATATTCATGCACCCTAAGTATAGGGAATGGAATTTTATTATATTCCCTATAATGTATACTCAGGGTATGCTTTTGTCATCTACTTCTGAAGGACCTCATTTAGCTATAGATAATGATCTAAAGTACTGGTATCAGTTGATATCTGATAATAAAGTTAAAAATCTAGATTTCTTAAAACAAGAATTTGATCTAAGAGAAACTTGCTGGTTAGAGGTTCAGACCTTTAGACAACATCTCATTAATAAAATAGATCTAATGTCTATAACAGTTAAAGAATCTATTCCAACACTGATTGATTACTTGATATTAAATTTACAACATAAAGTTTCTGATAAAGGTAAACTTTCATACATACATAAAATTATCAGACAAGAAACTTTTTACAGTGTAGATACATACTGGAATTATTTCATTTCTATTAATGGGGACCCACCAAATCAACAAGATAAACAATATATATTGGAATCTGCCTATAGAACTACGTCTTCCATTGTCTGGAGACTTTATACATGGAAATGTTTACATAGATCTTTTTATACACCTTTGATGATGAATAAAATAGATAATAAAGATAATCTATGTAAGAGATGTAATGTAGAAATTAATGCTGACTGGGTTCATATGTTTTATGACTGTATGGAATTGAAAGAATACTGGAAGTCAATTAATGAATTTTTGCAGGTTCTTTTTACAGATAATTTCATTATTTCTAAATCTCTTATATTATTCAACACACCTGTACTTCAAAGTGTTAAAAAGGTTAAGCTTCCCTTGTTATGGTCTATTCTAGCAGTGGCTAGGAAAATAATAACCAGAAATTGGATTTCAGATACACCTCCTTCGTTCAACGAATTTAAAAATGTTATGAATATAGTGTGCCATATGGAAATAAACACAATTAGGTCAAGAACAACTAGAAAAACATCTTATTATATTGTATGGGATAATTTACAAAATTTGTTAAAAAAATCCTAATTTCAATAGCATGGTATTTTAGTTTAATTAATTGATCTGATTGTAGTGGATATCTTTGTAAATACTTTAGTTGTTTTGTTGAATGTTATAATCATATCTATTTTTAATTACTTGTATAAAATTGTTATGATATTTCTCTTGTATGTTAAAACAATAAACCTGTTTTGAAAAAAAAAAAAAGAATATCCGCAGTACATCCCTAGCATATACCACTCACCACATGCACAGATTATTGTATGCTGAGGCACTTAAAAGAAACCATCTCAAATCTTAAGCACTATTAAGGCCACCTAATGGCAACACTGATCCTAAGCAATCACTAAAACACAAACCAAAATCAGCATTTATCCCCAAGGGCAAAGCCCATAAGGCAAGCATATACTTTATCTAGTACTCCTATCATTCAGGACTCCATTGTGTGACACAGAGATGCACTTCAGACCAGGTTAGACAAAGAGAAGATAATAGTTAGCTGCATATCTGGGACCAGGATCAGCAATATTACACACGCACTCATGTCACTGCACCCGAGGTACCAATATGAATCTGTCATAGTCTGTGTGGGTGTAATGACCTGAGACATACCTCACTGGACTATAGGAAAAAAACACATAATGGATCTCTTGGAATATGTGTCACAGACAGGTACTAGCCTTGCATTGAGCAGCATCCAACCTTCACCAAGGATGATGCCACAGTATACAGTCAACATAAATAACTGATTTTAATAATTAGCTTATTTTCTGGTGTCACTCAAAAGAGATCCAATATCTGTCAGCATTGGGGAACATGGCCAACAGACCATTTTGCATTGCCAAGGATGGGTGGCACCTGTTTCCCTTAGGCTTTTGGATATTGGCTAAAACTTTATCCACCACCTTAGAGCCTTTTTTAGGCAATGCCAAAAAGACAAACTACCAACATAATGAAAAAGTCTCCAAGCAATCCTAAGGTGTTACTGATCGGGTCTATATTATAACATTGAAGTTCAAAAACTTTGAATGTTATAATATCGAACCCAGTAGAGCGAACGCTTGAAATAGCAAAGCTGCAGAACACCGAATACTTTCCTAGGGAAGGTATTCAGTGGGCCGTTTCTGCAGCTTCGCTATTTCCTCAACTGTGGAGCAAAGGTTAAGTACCGGGTTAAGGTAAGTGTGTGAATGAAGGTGAGTGTGTGATTGGGCGTGGGTTAGGTGAGTTACGCTTAGGGAGCGGGTCAGGTATATGTGCGATTGTGTGGATGTGAGGGTTAGGGTGTGGTAGGTGAGTTAGGGTTAGAGAGCGGGTAAGGTGAGTGTGTGATAGTTAGAGACCTTAGGGTTTGCGTTGGGTTAAGGTAAGTTGGTAGCTAGTGGTGTATGTCTGGTTTAGTATAGGGTTTTGTGAAGTGTATGAGTGTGGATTATTTATTTTGGTGTGCTTGAGTTGTGTGTATGTTTCTTGGAACAGCACATTTTTTCCCTGGGAAAGCAATTTGCTATTCTGACTGTTTGGTTTTCTGGTGTTTCGATTGAATGGGGTCGATATTATAACATTTGATGTTTTAGACTTCGATGTTATAATATAGATTCTACTGCTCAATGCTAGGAACCTAAACAAAAACAAAAACACACATTTCAAGCCTCCTCACTCTGGTAAATTTCTACATCTATGCCATGACCAACACTTGGTTAAAAGATGTAGGAAGTACTCTGAAAGTCCAATGCTACAGTGCCTTCCACACATTTAGACTAACAACAGCACAGAGTGAGGTCAAAGGTGAAGATGTCTCAATCTACATTAGCAACAAATATACCTCCAGGTTGGTTAAAAAGGATGGTACCATGGAGCGCATCCCTGTGCAAATCACCATACATAAGGTCTCTCCCCATATCATGGCTAGCTGCAGGTCACCATCTATGTACCTAGAGTCTCATGACTCTTACTTAAACCTACAAGAGGTGCTCACCATCCAGCCAAACACCCTGTTCATGGATGACTAACTACTCATCTACACACTGAGAAACTTCCACTGCATCAAGATCACAAACACAATGCTTTCTGGACTTTATTAACACAAACACCCTGGAACAAATAGTGTACTCTCCAACTTGAGGATTAAAAACTGAATCTGCTACCGACATGGAACAGTATTCCTAAAATTCAAGGCTGCTGGCTCTGCAAGTTCACAGATGACTGAAAGTTGTGAGCTATTATAGATTCCTCCAACAAACAAACATCTTTCAAGAGGATTTAGCACAGAAACTATCAACCCAAGTTAATTACTCCATCAATAAAACACCCCTAAGAGTAGACCCAGTAGTAAGGGACCAAGGAAAGTATGTATACAGCATTATGGCCTTTGACAAACACATAACTAAGATAAAAAAAAATTCTATATCACCCAATTTATAGATAACAGTATGGCATCCAGGTTCAAGGAAGTTATAGTACCACTCTACTCAGACCTTATCAGACCTATCATTGAATGCAATGCCCCCTTTGGCATCTATCTAACCAAAAACTTGCAATAGTTGTAACTCCCTCAAAAGTTTCTCACCAGAAGAGTTCAGGTAATGAATGTCCTACACTGATCACCCAAACACTCTCTCTGTATTCAGTCTCCTGCAGACTGCTTAGAAGATGTATTTGGCTGGCTTACATGGCTTCCTTAGACTCGGCCTGTTGGATCTGCTGCACATGTGCAAAATAAACAGCAACAGATACACAAGATCCAGGGATCTAAACTTCATTTGTGACATAAACAGGACAAGCTAAAAGGACAGACATGTTTTCCAAACGATCCCTGTGCTATGGAATAGGCCCCCAATCCATATAAAACAGAGTTCATCCCTGACCCTATTCAAACAAAACCTAGACAATTAGATGGGAAACTGTAAATTTACCTGCAGCCTGTCCCCCGTGCCCTTGATGGACAGAGGTTATCAATAAGAAAACTGTTATCCTAACAAATCCCCAATCCTTTAGTTATTTCTCTACTAATGTCTAACATGTACCCCTCCCCCTTATAGATGCTCATGACACTCGGGATGCATATGTGTTTGGGGTGCATGGCTAGGTTTGTAAGGGCTTTAGTGGTTGTCAGCCAAGAAACAGCCTTTGAACTTATAAGGACATAGTTGCATTTCATAACTGCACACCAAGATGTGTCTTAATGAAGAGCAAAGCACACAAAAAACATGGGAAGTTCAGATGGTAAGATTGCTAGTAGTTGCAGTAGTAGTATCAATGGGACAGCAGCACACTTTAGTGATCCATGAGCCCCCCCCCCCCCCCCCCATTATCTGCATGGTGTTACTCTGCACTACAGGAGATATTACCATCACACCTAACATACTGTAATTTCAGCAATCAGGAGATAGCTGATCAGTTTACATTGTATTGGGACATTGCATAAGCTTTAACTGTTGTGCTGCCAATACAAAGAATCTATCAGAATGAGAGACCCTGGCATATCTGTTTAAAGAAGGCCATGTATAACCTTTTTCATTTCAGCTACAAGGATCTTTCAGAGACCAACAGGGGACATATTGGGTATTTCACTGACTTTTGCAAGTGGATGAGCATATACAGTTTCCAAATGCACCACAAGTGACAGCATGCATGCACTTTATAACAATGCTGTCAACTGTGATGCACAAGTGACAGCATTGCTATAAAGTGCATGCATGCTGTCACTTGTGGTGCACTTGGAAACTGTATATGCTCATCCACAAGTGACAGCATGCACACACTTTATAGCAATACCCACCTACTAAAAGCACAGCATGCTGTGCTTTTAATGCACATACTAATAAAGGCCCTACATAAATCATAAGCATAAAAGTCTGTGAAGAGAAATGGCTACCATTCCATGAATTTTCAAGTGGTGTGTAATGCATGTGAGATCATAACCAATGTGTATGTCTAGTACCCAGGCAATTCACATAATGCACATATATGGCACTCATCTCTGCTATACCACTGGTTTATCTGCAATAGTATTCTGCAGGGTCATCTAGTTAATAACTGCAGGTGCTGCGTATATGTCTACATGTGTATCATGTGCATAAGTAGTAACTTCTCCCATATGTTGACACTGTATTGCAAGAGAGGGTGGATCTCTACTGGAGTCCTAGACTATGACACCTGTGTAGAACCTCCAGGGTACAGGCAAACTACAGTATAGCACCACACATGCAACATTCCACAATAGTGTAGATAGTGTGTCTGGACTGTTCAAAGCCCACTATCACTAAATTGACATATCTCCGGGGGAGGGGCATTCTAGTATGGCCGTGTCAGAGCTTGCAGAATGTTCCTTGTATGTTGTATGCTACATAATTTGCAGTGGGGATACAGGCTGCTAGCATACCAATGTGGTCAGACTGTGCATGTGGGAGGGCACACACACACACACACACACACACACACACACACACACACACACACACACACACACACACACATAGGTGAGGTTGCACAATGATTGTACACACAGTCCTCCTATTACCCCTCTGTCAACATGCATAACATATGGTACCCAACAGCATACAGTGCAGCTATAGTCAATCCATACAACACACACCTGACTTACAGAGAAGAAGTATCAACATAACCAGCAGATGGGAATTAGGTGGAGCAGCAACAAATGACAGCCACACGACTTAACCACCCAACCCATGACAATGAAAGGCACATTACATGGCAGTGCAGGTGAAGCAGCTACTTCAAGTCTAGACCTATGTGCCATGATGAGCACACAGTGAAATATAGTGTCACACTGAATAAACATGAAGCATGCAATGTTAATATCTGACTATGGCCAGTGCATGATCCAGCTACACTGTGCATCAGGCATTCCAAAAGCACCATATACAACAGAGGCTAGAATGTATCAGAGTCACCATCATGTGCAAGGTGGCTAGTTACACAATGACACAGTGCAAAGTGGCTAGTGACACAATGCCACATTGCTACAGACACAACATGGTAGAACATGTTACATAGGGAGGAGATGGGAGTCTTCAGATGAGGGGAGTTCATAGTGTCAAGGTCTGCCCCCCATAATGTGAATGGAGTTCCACTATGTGATTGTGATCTGTACCTACTCTGCTGACTTGAGGAACTAAGACTATAGATTCCCCCATGGAGGTATTAAGGAATGATACCATAATATTATCCAGATTCTGTTTCATTTTATTATTTATTTATTTATTTACTGACATTTGTTTATCAGGAAAGTCCAACTGGGTAGAAGCCCATTTTTAGAGGAGGCCCAGGGAGAAAAGCTCCAAAGTATTTAAAAACATTTTAAGAATAATAATTGTACAATCATCAAAAATAATCCAGAAAGGAAATAGAGTTTAGTCATACCTAATTTTAGACATTATATGAACATTTGATTAATAGTAGATACAAATTATATGACAATGATTTAACAATTAGAGAAAATTTAACTCCTTTATAGAGAATCTAAAGGTAAGTTAGTATAATACAAACAGGAATTGCAGTACATGAAGTGAGGGAAAAGCAGGATTATGGTAGATTAAGAGAGAAAACCAGGTGAGAGAAATTGGTATAATTAAATAAGTGAGTGATGAATGGAGAGTAAGGAGATGTAAGGTATGAACAGGCACTCATTCACATTTAGGGATATAGTTTATCCTGGTGTTGAGCAAGAACAGAACTATCTTTTGGCTAGGAAGTCTTTCAGAAAGGTTTTGACGGATAGTAGGGAGGGTATTGACTCGATTGCTAGAAATAAGGAGCTCAAGGCCTTAGCAATGTGGTGTGAGTACAGACAATGGCCGTCAGATTTCATAGGTTTGTGGACAGATGGGAGTTTTTGGTCATTGGATCATAATGACCAACTGGGAACCTAGATGTGGATAATGTTATTTAGTGCCAGAAAAGTAGATGGGTTATGGATAATTTTACAAGTGGTAAGAAGCCATGTATCTGTTAGTTGATGGAGTAGTTCTGACCAATTTAGGCTTTTTAGTGCTATACAGTGGTGGGTTGCAAAAGGGGTATTTGATGTAAATTTAGCAACTTTGTTATAACATTGTTCAAGTTTTGATTTTTGTGATGTCTGAAGGTTAGTAAGGATGGGAGCACCATAAAGAAGTTTGGGTAGGAGAACAGTAGTGGCAAGTGTAGTTTTAGTCATGTTGATAAGAATGTTTTTGGCCCTTTAAAGTACCCCTAGTTTTTGATTAATTTTTCTTATGCAAATTTGTATGTGCTGGTTGAATGTAAGGTTATCATTCACTTATTCTTCTTTCGGCTGCTCCCATTAGGGGTCACCACAGTAGATCATCTGTTTCCATTTCTTTCTGTCCTCTGCATCTTGCTCCTTCACACCAACCACCTGCATGTCCTCTCTCACCACATCCATAAACCTTATCTTAGGCCTTCCTCTTTTCCTGTTACCTGGCAGCTCCATCCTTAGCATCTTTTTCCCAATGTACTCTTCATCCCTCCTCAGCACATGTCCAAACCAACGTAATCTTGCCTCTCTGGCTTTGTCTCCAAACCTTCCAACCTGGGCTGACCTTTTAATATACTTATTCCTAATCCTGTCCACCCTTGTCACACCGAGTGCAAATTTTAACATCTTTAACACTGCCACGTCCAGCTCTGACTCCTGCCTTTTTACCAATGCCACAGTCTCCAACCCATTTAACATAGCTGGTTTCACTACCCTCTTGTAGACCTCCCCTTTTACTCTTACTGTTACTTGTCTGTCACAAATCACTCCTGACCCTCTTCTCCACCCACTCCATCCTGCCTGTACTCTCTTCTTCACCTCCCTTCCACACTTGCCATTACTCTGAACTGTTGATCCTAAGTATTTAAACTCATCCACCTTCGCCACCTCTACTCCCTGCATCCTCACCATTCCTCTATCCTCCCCCTCATTTACAAACATATATTCTGTCTTAGTCCTGCTGACCTTCATTTCTCTTCTCTCTAGAGCATATCTCCTCCTCTCCAGGGTCTCCTCTACCTGTTCTCTACTCTCACTACAGATCACAATAACATCTGCAAACATTATAGTCCACGGGGACTCCTGCCTGATCCTGTCTGTCAACCTGTCCATCCCCATTGCAAATAAGAAAGGGCTCAGAGCTGATCCTTGATGTAATCCCACCTCCACCTTAAATGCATCCGTTCCTCCCACCGCAGACCTCACCGCTGTAACACTACCCTTGTACATATCCTGTACCACTCTTACATACTTCTCTGACACTCCTGACTTCCTCATACAATACCACAACTCCTCTCTAGGCATCCTGTCATATGCTTTCTCTAAGTCCACAAAGACACAATGCAACTCCTTCTGACCCTTTCTGTACTTCTCCATCAACACTCTCAGAGCAAACATCGCATCTGTAGTGCTCTTTCCTGGCATAAAACCATATTGCTGATCACTAATCATCATCTCCCTTCTTAACCTAGCTTCCACTTCTCTTTCCCATAACTTCATGCTGTGACTGATTAATTTTATCCCTCTTTAGTTACTACAGCTCTGCACATCACCCTTATTCTTAAAAATCGGTACCAAAACACTTTTTCTCCATTCCTCAGGCATCCTCTCACTTTCCAAGATTTCATTAAACAATCTAGTTAAAAACTCCACTGCCATTTCACCTAAACACCTTCATGCTTCTACAGGTATGTCATCTGGACCAACAGCCTTTCCATTCTTCATCCTCTTCATAGCTATCCTCACTTCTTCCTTGCTAATGCACTGCACTTCATGATTCACTATCCACACATCATCCAGCCTTCTCTCCCTCTCATTCTCTTCATTCATCAACTTCTCAAAGTACTCTTTCCATCTGCTCAACACACTCTCCTCGTTTGTGAGTATGTTTCCCTCATTATCCTTTATCACCCTTACCTGCTGCACATCTTTACTAGCTCGCTCCATCTGTCTAGCCAATCGGTACAGGTTGATGGAAAACCAAGCCCAATAGAACTAAAACCAAATGCAAGGCTTGTTAGGAAATCCAAATCAAGGTTGGAAACTCGAATATAGCACTTTATTCAATACGAACATAAGATCAGTAAAATCACGAACTCAGATTCTAACGCCACAAAATTGAATACGTTTTCGACCCTTGCAGCCAAGGTCTTCATCAGAAATTTTAAAATATATCCAATTAAGGGGCTTTATATACATATTCAAACAATTAATTAAATCAATTGTCCAATGAAAAACAACCATGTGATTTTTAAATAAAGTAAAATCCAAAATTACGGTCTATGAACTAAGAATGTTTATACATTGCACATACAACAGAACTTTCCCATTAAAACCATTAAAATTCATAACATAGAAGGTATAATAAATATGTGCAAAATTCATTAAAATATGTCCATCATTCATTAAAATATGGAAGATTTCTTACATCATTCCGCTTCACAAAGGAGGTACCTCCACGGAAACATCAAACTATAGACCAATAGCAATACTGTCCCCAATAGCGAAAATTATGGAAAGATGCATCCACAAACAACTACTTCACTACCTAACCTTTAATCATCTCTTGTCCAACTCCCAGCATGGCTTTCGCCCCCACCACAGTACAACTACTGCCCTCCTTTCCTTTGTCGACTCCATTAATAACAATCGTAATAACAAACAAATATCCTCCGCCCTCTTTCTTGACCTATCAAAATCATTCGATATGGTCAATCACCAGCTCCTTCTTAACACCCTTGAAACCCTACATCTGGACACCCCAGCACTAACCTGGTTCAAGGCTTACCTCACTGGTAGGCAACAAGCTGTCCTGTGGCAAAACAGACTATCAGGCCTGCTCCCCAATACCATAGGCGTTCCTCAGGGCTCGATACTGGGTCCACTTCTGTTTTCCATCTTCATAAACGACCTTCACTCAGTCATCCCTAAATCCACCTGCATCCAATATGCCGACGACTCCACCTTGATTTGCTCAGATGTCTCCCTCTCGAATCTCCAAACCACCACTCAACTCTGTTTTACTCTAGTAGAAAAATGGTTCACCGACTTGAAACTCCTACTCAATCCAACTAAAACTAAATTACTACTATTTTTCCCCAACTTCTTCTCACCCCTATGAAAAGAACTCCCAAATACTAACAATATAACCTTCCATGTTAAATCCAACAATGGGACCATCATAGCCCCTGTCACCAGTACCAAATTACTAGGTGTTACTACTGATCATAAGCTCAAATTTGACATACACATTACCCAAACCATAAAATCTGTTAACAAAAAACTTGGATCCATGTACAGAATAAAAAACTTTTTAACTCCTACTGCCAAATTAACTATTGCCCGCACACATCTCCTCTCCACCCTCCTCTATGCTTCCCCGGTCCTTTCTTTCCTCAATAAACGTGAACTTAACATGCTCTCTCTTGCCTATAACCACATTGCTAGATTTATAACAGGTTCCCCATATCGCACCCACCATTGTCTTAACCTGAGGAAACTTGGCCGGTTGGAACTGCCTAATCTTCTCAAACTTAACCAACTCACTGAAGCTTGTAAAATAATCAACCAACCAGATAGAACTCCCTCACTGTGCAGCATTCTGACCCCCTACACTAACCTTAATAGCCTTCGATCATCCAACAGCACCCAGATCCTAACCATTAAAGCTAAGAACTTGGGTGGTGATGCCCTCTATGCCAACTCCATTGGCAAGCCGTGGAACTCCCTGCCAAACTACCTAAGACTTACAACCTCGCACAATGTGTTCAAAAACAACCTTAAAGAATATCTCAAAACACAATGGCTATGCCCATGTCATGAACCTGACTAACTATATATCCCAAACCCACCTAGTCCCATATCTCCTTAGTCCATTTCCCTTACGCAGATCTTTAAAATCTCTTGACCCCTAATTGTAAGCGGGTGATTCTTGATCTAGTCTATATTCTATTAGTATATACTAAATCACTACTATGTATAACCTGCTGTTTGTTCTTTTGTCTTATATAACATCTATGTTTATTATTTTTTTATCCTGTAAATGTAACATGTATTCTCTTTTTTGTAACATGTATTTTCAACATGTATTTTCCATTATGTTGGAGCTTTTCTCCTCGGGCCTCTACTGAAAAAGGATATGTATCCAGCTAGACTAGCCCGGTTAACAAATGTAAATAAATAAATAATAAAAAATAAATAAATATGTATGTAAAAAATATATATAAAAACACTTCAACAATAAACTTGATGTTTTATTGTGCAACATTGCCACCTTGTGGCATAAATAAATAATTTCATAGCTTGGCTGCTCTGAGCTTGAGCACTGAGGAAATTGAAAGTATTATCATTTAGACCTGGAAATTTTGTGGAATCCAAAACTATTTGCCAAAATAATTCTTTATACTCAAGTTTAGCTTCCCACATACCACCTCTTATTTTCTTGGGGACAGTTTCCAACACGAAAAAAGAAAAAAGAAAAGGAAGCCTGGGGACACTTTAAGGTGTGTCTATACAATGCATTTTTTATTGCTTTGTTTCCTGATTTCATGTAAGTGTTCGTAGATTCGACTCTTCAATTTTCTTTCAGTTTTTCCCACATAAAATGAGCTACAGAAATTACACGTGGCAATGTACGCGACCCGTTGGGTATTACAATTGGAAAAACTGTCACTAACTATGTTTCTGTCCCTTGATGGAATAAAAATGCGTGTTTGGTTGGCTACGTAAGCACATTGCGAGCAAGCTCCGCATTTAAAGGTGCCTGGCCTACGTGCTGAACCATTGGATTTCCTAAATCCATTAAACTCAAAAAGCTGCTTAAAATTTTGGTCCTTTCTATAAATAAATTTCAGGGATTTGTTTTTAATAATCTCTAAATCAGAGAGTTCAACAAACTTGTTCCACTCCCTAGTAATAACATCTTTTATGACTCGTGAGTCCCCTGAATAATCAAATATAAAGGCTTCACCAAAATTATCAACTCCATAGTTTAATACGTTTGAATTAGTGATATCTTGTGGTTCCCGTCCTAAAATGGGGGCAAACCTCCCATCTCTCCCCTTGACCACCACATCAAACATTTCATCCAGAAGAAATTGGGGGTATCCACGTTCCCTAAACATATCTAAAACCTTGTTACTTTCAATAAAATAAATCAACGTCATTAGATGTCATCCTACTAATCCATACAAGTTGTCCTTTAACAAGATTCTTTTTCTGAAAAAAAGGATGACCACTTTTAAAGTGGAGATAAGAATTTGAAAAGGTATCTTTACGAAAAATGTTTGATGAAAAACCATTGTCGGTTTTAGTAAGAGTAATGTCCAAATACGTAAGGACATGTGGATTATAACTATAAGTAAAATCCAAAAATGTGGTGGTACCTTTTAAATATTCCAAAAACTCCATAAATTTGTCATGTGAACCCTTCCAGAAAATAACTATATCATCTAAAAATCTTTTATATAAGCACCAATAAGAACTCTTCAGGACATATTGTTACTCTTCAGGACATATAGTTCCTCCCACTTAGATAAAATAATATTTGCATAAGTGGGGGCACACTTGGCACCCATGGCCACCCCTTTGGTTTGTTTAAAAAACTCCCCCGGAAAAAACATAAAATTGTTTTTTGAGAATAATATCCATAAAAAGTAAACAGTTGTTAAAATCATCTTGGGAAAGTAATTTACTGTCCCTCATACTCTCTTCCAACCAGTGGAGACCCATATCGCTACAAGGGTCGAAAACGTATTTAATTTTGTGGCGTTAGAATCTGAGTTCGTGATTTTACCGATCTTATGTTCGTATTGAATAAAGTGTTATATTCAAGTTTCCAACCTTGATTTGGATTTCCTAACAAGCCTTGCATTTGGCAATCGGTACAGGTCCTTTTCTCCCTCCTTAGTGTCCAACCTTTCATACAACTTTTCATACGCCTTATCCTTAGCATGCACATCATCTCCTTATACTCCTGTTCTACTTTCTTCATCTCTCTGACAATCCCACTTCTTTTTCACCAATATCTTTCTCTGTATACTCTCCTGTACTTCCTTATTCCACCAGCAGGTCTTCTTGTCCTCCTTCCTCTTTCCAGATGTCATACTAATCACCTTTCTAGCCATCCCCCTTACTAGCTCTGCTGTAGTTACCCAGCTATTTGGTAACTCTTCACTGCCACCCAGTGCCTGTCTTAACTCTTCCCTGAACTCCACCTTACAATTACCCTTTTTCAATTTCCACCATTTGATCCCTGGTACTGCACTCACACTTCTCCTCCTCTTCTTGATCACCAATGTCATCTTACAAACCACCATCCTATGCTGCCAAACTACACTTTCCCCTGCCACCACTTTACAGTCTCCAATCTCCTTCAGACTGGCCCTTCTACATAAGATATAATCCACCTGTGTGCATCTTCCTCCACTCTTGTATGTCACCCTATGCTCCTCCCTATTGTTAAATACGTATTCACCACAGTCATACCCATCCTTTTCATAAAATCCACTGCCATCTGACCTTCTGCATCCCTTTGCTTAACACCATACCTACCCGTCACTTCCTCATCTCCTCTGTTCCCTTCACAAATGTGCCCATTGAAATCTGCTCTAATCAAATCACAACTCTCTCACCCTTGGGTACATTCCTTCATCCAACTCACTCCAATTTTTTTTTTCTCATCCATCGCACACCCAACTTGTGGAGCATCATTCACTATAATCCCTAATAATTTACAATGAGAAGTGACTTCAGTGGATGTACTATCAAGAGAGAGGGCATTAAATTTAGTTTTTTCATGAAAATATATTAGTTTTTACTTTTTAGGACTAAGCATGAGTTCTGAGTTACAAAGCCATGTTTCAGTGGTTGCTTACATGAGTGGGAAGTTATCTCATACTGTATTTGAGAGGCTTGTTGTGTAGATATGAGGAGGGTGTTTGTGAGAATGTTAAAGAGGAGAGAACCAAGGATACAGGCTTATGGTACTCTGGTGATGACCAGCAGGTATGGAGAGAGGTAGAGTGCAATTTTATTGGCCTGCTACCTATTGGAAAGGTAGCTTTTAAGCCACAGAAGAGTGGGCTTAGAGAGACCTAGTGAGGGCACTCAAAGAAGAAGTTTGCTGTGGCAAACTATGCTGAAGGGTTTAGACAAGTCTAGACATAAGGAAGAGACTAGTCTGCCATTATCTTCAGCTTTACTGGCAGTATCTATATATGTTAGAAGTGCAGTGTTATTACTATGGGTAGGATAGAAGCCATGTTGTATGGGGGGCAGGAGTTATTCATGCTGGAAATAGTTTAACAATAGATTTTGAATACATTTTTCAATTATCTTGGAAAGGGGATGGCTATAGATCTAAAGATAGCATTGTCTGTTGAATTTCCTCTCTTGTGCAGATGGATAATGTGTGGACTTTCCCAAACAAAGGGAACATAGATTCCAGGACTGACCTATTTCTAAGGATTGAGACAGGGTATGCAATACTACTGGCTACTATTTTAAAATATTCACTTGGAAGGTCATCAGCTGAAGTAGAGCATGATTTGGCTTTGTTTAAGAGTAGTTTTTATGGGTACTTGGCTGGGTTAGGATTAGATGTTGGGGAATCTTTGGTTACAGATGCTATACTATCTATGAAATAAGATTTGGATTGTATTATTGTTTCAAGTGATGAGTTAATGGGAGATGGGGTTAGGGTTGTATCTATGGCCAATATGCAAGATTTCTTTAATGGCTGTCCAGAATGTTTTAGGGTTGTGTTTACTATTGTTCTGAAAGTTACTATAGTATAGGTTTTGTCCTCATTAATTTGCTTTTTAGTACGAGTGTGAATCATTCTGATGTTTTTAACATATTGTGATGTTTTATATTTTTGCCATTCTTTTCAAGCTTCTTCTCTCTCCTGTATTACCATATTCTGCTCTTTTCTGGATAGCTAAATTACATAATTTGTTTAGTTTTTTCCTTCTTAGGTGGTGCAAGGCTATTTAGGATATTCAGAAAATTTGTATTGAATTTATTTATAACAACATCTAAGGGGAGATTTTTTTGGGAAGTTCCAGTTTATAGATAATAGGTTAGTAATGAATATTTCTGGGCTCATAGGTTCATAGGTAGGTACTAGGCTATCATCCCAAGGGCCTAAATAAGCCTGGCCAACAAGGTTCCATTGCTTACACCACCCAAGAAAGTTATTTTCTTGTGCCTCTGTCAAGGAGAGCCACAGAAGTGATCCCTGGGGTGTATTTTCAATTTCTCATCCACTCATCAAGATTTTTCTTGAAGAGTGCTAATGCTGAACTTTGCTTGACGCTGATGAGTAGCTTGTTCTAGAGTATGGGGAGTCTCTGGGACAGGAATCTATCCCTCCAGCATGTTCCATTTATTGTGGTGACACAGTTTAGGTCCCTAGAGCGTGTAGCCTAGAGAGATTGGGATTTCTTTAGGAGTAGCATATCCAACAGCACTGGGTTTGACATAGTTTTATATGTTAGGCAAAGATCACCTCGGAGTAGGTGATATACTACGGAGTAAAGCTGGAGTTTTTTTGAGACGGTCAGTGTAGGACATCTGTTTGAGGCCAGTAATCCTCTTTATAAGGTACTTCTGTGGCCTTTCCAGCTGCAGATGTCTTTTGAGGTACAAAAGGGACGTTGTACTCTATAATGGGTCAAATGATTGTAGAGTAGAGGGGAACAATGACCTCTTTTTTCCTGGATGAGAACCCTTTTGTGATGAGGTTTACCATGTAGAAGGATTTTCTGACTACTATGGTGATGTGATTATCAAAGGAGAGACTACTGTCCACCTGGGTCCCAAGGTCTCTTATCACACATTTGGCATTAAGTAGACTGCAGCCTATGTGGTAATTCATAGGTAAAGAGTTTTTACCAAAGGGGATGAGAATGCACTTTTTGGCATTGTGCTTGAGGGTATGGCTCTGACACCAGGCATCTGTCTCAGTGAGGCCTTTCTGTAGGATGTCCACATCATTTGGGGACTCCACTATGGCTCCTAGTTTTCAGCCATCTGCAGACTTCATTAGCCAAAGGCCTTCTGCGTTAGCCTGTACTTCAGAGAAGTAGATGCCAAACAGGATAGGTCCCAGGTCTGAAACCTGTGGTTCTCCACATGTCACTGGTTTGAAGTCAGATTTATAGTCTGCAACTTTTACAGTTTGGTTTCTGTCAGTGAGCCAGGTGGCAACCCATCTTGTGACGTAGGGATTTATACCTAGTTTAGCGAGTTTAGCTATAATTCCAGAATGGGGGATGGTGTTGAAAGCCTTGGCAAGGTCAAGATAGGTTGTGTGAGCCACCTTACCCTCGTCTACACCTTTGGTGACTGCCTCAAAGAAGTTGATCAGGTTCAGGAGGCATGGTCTGCCTTTCACAAACCCAAAATGGGTGGGGTACTGAGTTTGGAGGTTACCAATGTCTTTGTTAATGAGTTCCATGATGATACATTTCATGGCCTTACAGACCAGGCTCATCAAGCTAATAGGGCGATAGTTCCCAGGATCAGTGGTGGCTCCCCCTTTGTGGAGTGGGATAACTGTTGCTGTGCACCATTCAGTGGCCACAAAACCTGATATGAGGCTATCATTGAACATGGTGCTTAGGTGGGGAGCCAGTACATTCTGAAGTTCGTGTAAAACGCAGCCTGGGATGTTGTCCGGTCCCATGGATGCTGTGTTTTTGGCTTTAGAGAGTGCAGCTTTTACCTGCATAGTTGTGATTGCAGGGACTCTGCATTCTTCCTGTATATATATATATATATATATATATATATATATATATATATATATGGGCTCCTTAGCAGGTGAGAGGGGGGTAGAGTTAGCACTCAACCTACCTGCCAGGCTGTTGGCAATATCAGTTGGTTCTATAATTATTTTTGCTGTTGTGCTGTAACTCAGAGCAGATCTGGGTGTTGCCACTGAGATTCTTGACATACCTATAGAATGCTTTGTGATTGTCCCTAGAATCAGTGGTGATTTTGTTTTTGTAGCTAGCTTTGGAGAATCTTATAAGGGATCTCAGCTACTTACCGAGGCTGACCAGGGAGCTCCTCCACTCATGGGATTTTACTCTCTTTTACAACAGTTTCTTCCTTCTGTTAAAGAGTTTGTTTATGGCCGGGGATCACCAGATTGTCTTCCTTTTTTTGGAGGATAGTGTCTTAGTTCTGTTTGGGATAGCACGATCCATGCACTCGTGTAAGTGCTTATAGAGTGCATTTGTATAAGCATTGTGTCATGAAGTTCACCACTTCTGTCTTAAGAAGCATGAAGTTGGCTTTGGAGAAATTTTTTACCATGGTTTCCTTAATGGGAAATGGGGGCAGGATGTGGATATCTAGGGTGATTAGCTTATGGTCGGATCGGACCAACGAGGAGTTGGCTTCAGTTGTGGAACACCGGTCACTCATGTTGGTAATGACTACGCCTAGGATATTGTTGCCCCTGGTGGGGGTGTGGATAAGTTGATCCAGGGCATTGGAGTTTATAAATTCCAGAAAGCGTTGAGCAAAGGGGTTGGTACATGAGTAGTTTTCCCAGTTAATGGTGGGGTAGTTGAAATTGCCCATTATTAGGATGTTTGTTTGAACCCTAATATTTTCCAGTGTATCAAGAAAAGAGTAGTGTGAATCCTGTGACATGGTGGGGGATCTGTAGCAAGCTACAATTTGGATTGCAGTTTTCCCAGAGTAAGTTGCACTTGGATAGCCTCGGATGCATTATGCTGAGCAACTAGCCTGCAGGTGTGGATATCCTTAATGAATATGGACACACCTCTGCTTTTGGTTATCCGGTGCAGGTTAGATGGCTGAAAAGTTTGGTATGAGTTATAGCCTGGTAATGCAGGGGTATCTCTGGAACCTTGAACCAGGTCTCAGTCACTGCACAGATATCGATGTTCTCCATTTTATGGAGTGCCTCGAGGGAGTGCGTTTTGAGATTTAGACTTCTAGCATTGAGTAGCATTACTGTCAGTTTTGGTTTGCCTGTTCCTGTTAAAGTGGTGAATTTGTCATTTGAACCTTGCCTAAAAAAGGCACTATAGGGGTGGCAAGAGCCTTAGCCAGTATCCAGAATCCCAGGGGTGACAGGTGCAGGCCATCTCTGGCAAAGCATTGTGGTCTGTCAACCATGTCGTCCCAGACAGACAGATACTGGATCCCCTTAGAATGACACCAGAAGCTTAACCAATTGTTGAACTTTGTCATTTTGTCCTTATACTGCAGTATCATTCTGGGCAATGGCAGGATGCTACTCAGGGCTAGGGTCATACCTGCCTGGGCTAAAAGTTTGGATAGCTCTTCTATGTCTATTTTCATGTAGTCCAGAGTGGTACGTCTCAGGTAATTCACACCACCATGGACAATGACAGAGTCATATTTGTGTTTGTTTTGGAGTGACCTAAGTGCGTGGGTTATGTGGCGGATCCTGGCACCCGACAGGCAGCTGACAGTAACCTTCTCCTTGTTTAGCCTGGTGAGTGGGACATCAGTGTGCCTGACTATGGAGTCACCTATGACTAGTATGTTGGGTATGTTGTTTTGCTTTATGGGCTGTGGTTGAGTGGCACACTGAGTATGTGGGCTATGTGTCATTTCGGTTGTGTTGGGGTGGTAGAGGTTGCATGCGTTTCTGCTTTGGAGATCTCTGTTGCTTGAGCAGAATATTATTGAGAGCTTCCGCAAATGTTTTTATGTTTCTATGTGTGGACTTTGGTGGTGTAAGTTTAGTGGGACTATGTGATGAGTGTGGTGTGGTGCAAGTGTTTACCTTCTCCTCTTGACTTTCAAGTTCAGTCTTGGTTGGAGAGACCTTTACCTCCAGTTTGGCTAGATAAGTGCATCTGTCACAGGTTGTAGTGTTGAGTGGTAGGAGGAGAGCGTTGTCTGTGTACATGAGCCGATAGCTACATTGCCCCAAGATGCCCAGATTCATCAGATAGACAGGAGAGAACACTAGGAGCTGACCCTTGGATATGCCTGAATAAAAAAATATTTTCCTCTAGACAAGTGAGGAAAGTGAGTACAAGAGCTGTTTTTCTCTACGCAAGTGAGGAAAGTAAGTACAAAAACTGTTTTCCTCCAGATAATGAGGAAGGTTGAGTGCTGTAGTAATTTGTAGCTTATTTAGTGCTTACAACAAGTAACAAGTGCTGAGCATGAATAAGCAAATTCAAGTGCTAAAACTAAACATCAATATCTGAACCAGACTATTTACGGTAAAGAAACAAGTGCAAATGTGGGCTTTTAAATCAGAAAGTTGAGAGAGATTGAAAAATTGCCCAAAAGACCAATAACTGCAATTTTGGGCCAGAAACCATTCCTTTTGTGGTAGATAGGTTACCTAGTGCTCACCACCCCCACTGGTAAACTTCAAAAGGCTGAGTGTTGTTTTATAAACGTGTTAAGTGCATGTGTGAGATGTACGGTTGTTTAGATTTGCAAATGTTCACTGAGATATCATATATTGTACCTGGGAACTGGTATATTTGCTATGGTCTGATTCTAGGAACTAGTCTGTAATGTATAGGGCTAGTAATTAGCTGTGTGAAACAAAATACATTCATCCTGGATGTAGGGGAGTTAGATTTTCTGTCCAACAATTGACATTTACATCACAAGTCATGTTTTTTTGTTGAATTGTTGTGGATATCCAATATAGCATATTTTCCAGAATAGCTGTAATGTCACTAGTAAGGATGTAAAGAACAAAAGTAGATTTTTTTTATAGTTGTTTACTTTCTGGATTGCTGAAATGAATTTTAGTATGGGTTTGTTATAAGAGGAAATGTGATAGTTGTTGAGAAATATTAAAGTAATACCACCACCTTTCCTCTTTATTCGGTCACTACAGATAATTTTATAGCTGGGAGGTATAATTTCAGAGTCATTTAAGCATTAAGCGAAGTTTCAGTAACAGTTAAGGGTCACAGTTTAGTTAATGCTGGAAGCTCTAGAATATTGATGTTGTCTAAAAATGCACTAATTGACAGACAGTGATGTAGTTAACATTCAAAAGCCTTGGTTGCGGAGGAATAGATGCAGGCCATCCTCTGCAAAGCAATTGGGACTGTCTACCATCTATGACCTTGGGTAAAACCCTAATATAAACAGTTTCTATAATAAAATAAAAAAAGTCATTGCACACAAAAAGAAATTTAACTCTCAAGGTGACTATAGCAACCTGCAGTATTTATGCTATGGGTTACTGTCTGCCACACCTTGTCCTGTAAAGGCTGGTCACCACCAATGAGGCGAGGTGGTAGAATGTCACTCATGTGCAGACATATATCTGCATGGCAACCTTTCATACATATAAATTCTTAATCTCAGACACTAACAGTGTGAGCAGTGAGGATGTCACTGGAAATACTCCACACGGAAGTGGTGATGGAGGTAATGTGCACTGCTACTGACTTCATAAGAACAATCATTTCTGTGTTACTAGAATGCATTTTTTCATATATATCATACCATATAACAAACAGCTCTATAGTGAACAGTGCTGAGGCAGACTCTGCTTGAATGATGGACTGTTACATCTGCTGCCTGAATCAGAGTGTCATCACATCAGTGGCAACTGTGACACAAGATTGTGACATTAAATACCCCTGTAAGACAGCCCAATAGTGGGTGTACTCACTTTAGACTCCCAGGGTGAGAAATATTAGTGGTCAAAGCCAAGGGGGACACCTCACCACTGGGTCCCTTGAGCTCTCAGATTGTGCAGCCTCATAGTCATCTCTGGGCAAGGACACATGTTTATCATATCAAGATGGAGACAGGAAGCTCTACTGATTTATCAAATTGTACCTCAGGTATTATAGTTTTCTTATCATTACCATCAACCCTGTAAAGGTTCCAATATCAGTCTGTTGTCTTGCCAAAACCTTTACAGTTGCAACCAGAGCACCTCTCTGCCTGGCAATGCACAATGGAAGACACAACAGTTTGAGCATGAGTACCATGCCCCTGTGCATGCTGTCTCAATGCCAAAGCCACATCCCTGCGCATGCACTTCCCATGCCAAACACATATCCATGTGCATGTACTTCCTATGCCAAACCCAAGTCCCTGTGTATGCAGGGGATTTGTGTGTGTGTGTGGGGTGTTACTTCAGATAATACTTTTCTTATTGGCAGCCTCTGTCCATAAGGAACATGTGGGCCAGTCCAGGAGTACATTTACACTATCCCATGCAATTGTCAAGGTTTTGTTTGAATAGGGTTAGGGATAAACTCTGTTTCACATGGATGAGGAGCCTATCTCATAGTGCAGGAATCCTTTGGGACTAATATCTGCCTCTACAGCATGTTCTGTGTATGTCACAAGTGAAGTTCAGGTCCCTCAGTATATTGCTTCTGGTGCTGTTTGTTTTGAACATGTGCAACAGACATGAAATACCTTACATGTCAAAGGGTGCATTATACTCAATGATACATCTGACAAGGGCCAAATAGAGTGGTACTATAACTTCCCTGGACCTGGATGCCATACCCTTTCCTGTAAGTTGGCCGACATAGAATGATTTTCTTATTATCGTAACTGCATGTTGGTCAAAGGCCAGATTGCAGTCTACATATGTTCCTAGATCTGTTACTACTGGGTCAACTCTCAGGGGCATTTTATTGATGGAGTAATTAACTTGGGTTGACAATTTCCCAAGGGGCATTATAATGTATTTTTTGGCATTGAGTTTTAGGCCATGGCTTTGGCATCAGTCATTTGTTTCAGTTAAACCCTCTTGCAAGAGACTTGTATTTTGGGGGAAACCTATAATAGCCCCCACCTTACATTCATCTCATAACTTGGTGAGCTTGAGGCCTTTAACATTAGCCTTGACTTCTGAGAAGTAGATGACAAATTGGAGCAGACCCAGCATGGAGTGCTGGGGTACTGCACTGGTGATCGGTCTCATGGCGGAGGTGGTCTCACCCGTCCAGACTTCTTTGATCCTGTCTGTGAACCAGCCAGCAATCTAGCGAGTTATTTAAAGGGTTACGCCTAGCTCAGAGAGTTTGTCAACAATGCCCGAAGGGGGTATTGCATGAAATACCTTAGCCAGGTCAAGATACTCAGAATGCACTGTTTTACCCTCATCTGTTGCCTTGGTTACCCTCTCAAAAAAGTCTACCAGGTTAAGTAGGCATGACCTTTCCTTAACAAAGACAAACTGGGATTGGGTCCAGTGTCTGTAGGTTCATAGGTTCATAGGTGTGTACTAGGCTAATGGCCCTTGGAGCCTTTACAAGCATAGCCCATAGAAGTGCCCTGGCATCATGCCGCCCAACTATAGTTGCCAATATCCTTGTTTATCATTTCCATAATTTGCTCCATGACTTTGAATATTAGGCTTGTTAAACTGATGCGTCTGTAGTTCCCTGGGTCCACTGATGGTCCTCCCTTGTGGAGGGACGTGAATGTTGTGGTCTTCCATTTGCTCGTAATGTAACCTGTTTATATAATTGGAGTGCCTCAAGTGGCCATGATAGATCATGTTTTAGATTGTTCAGGAGGCAATCAGGGATGTTGTTGAGGCCTATGGAGGTGGCATTCTTAACTTAAGCAAGTGCTGCCTGCATCTGATCCCAGTTGATAGCTGGAAGAAATTTCACCTGGTGGAGCTTGGGGGGGGGGGGGGGGGGGGACTGAAGTTTGAGCTGAATTTTTATCCAGTAGATTGTCTAAGTCACCATGATCAGTGTAGGTTGCACCATTCACCACCAGTTCAGCCAACCATTATCTGTTATTGCTAAACTTCTGGACATAGCTGAAGAAGGCCTTTTGATTGCACTTAGCCTGCAAGGCTATCTTGACCTCATAGTTAGCCTTGTTGGACTTAATTAGACCTGTTGGTTCTTGTTTAGTTGTTTAAGAGAGCATTTGTATTTAAGGGAGTTGCTTTTTCTGATTTTAGCCACAAGTTTTCTTCCATGAGGATTCCACCAATGGGGTTTGTTTTTAGTGTTTGTTTTAGGTTTATTTCTGGTATGTATGGCAGCGTCTAGGCAGTCATTCCCATGTTTGTATAGTGACACTGTGTATTGATATGTGTGGTCTTGGGGTTGGGGGGGACCTTGAATTTTGACAAACTGTCACTTAATAGAATGCAGCTTGCCTTTGAATAGTTTCTAACTGCTACTGTCTAGCTGGATTTTCTGGGTTGATTTTTACTTCAAATGAGAAAGTTTTGTAATCCAACCTAACTAATGGGTTCATGACATGGGGTTGGGGGTCAACACTGTCCCATGTTGGTGAGTGCCAGATCTAGTATGTTTGATTCTCTTTCTGGAGCATGCACTATATGTTCCATGGTGTTTGTGTTAATAAAGTCCAGAAAGCTTCTTGCCTATAAATTTGAAGCTGTGTGCATTTCAGAGTCTATAGACTAGTAAAGAAAGTCACCTATGGATACAGTGTTGGTTAGATGTCGAGAACCTCTAGTAGTTTTTGATAATAACGTGAGACTCTAGTGACATAGAAGCTGATCTGTAGCTAGTTATGATATGGTGAGGGATCTTATATATGATGGCATGCATGTAGATAAGTTCCATTGTCTCATCCTGTTTAACTGAATTCCCTTCACAAGCTCAAAGTTTCAAAACTTGAAACTGCAAATGGTCAAGACGATAAGATCGAAGTTTCAAAACTTCAAATATTTTGAATGGAGATTGCCATACAGCACAGAACTGGAAATTTATGTCTGAGTCTGTACGAGCGCTGCCAAACACTTTGAGGAGAAACTAATGCATAAACCTTGAAAATTTAAGGATGAGGTATTTAGGCAGATATTCTGAAGATAGAAACAAATCAGGCAGTATTTACTGAAAGCAAAGAATTAGCTTGTCTAGAATAACGGAAAGAGGGGAGTCATGTGACTGGCTACTGCCTGGCTACTACTAGTGCTGGTCTCACCACAGCTTCACTCAGCTAGGATACAGCGCTCCTGTGCTTCTTCTCTCACCAGAAGCAAAATGTTAGCACCAATCCCAAGATAAGAAGCAGGCTGCAGCCTGTTTGGTGATCCACAGTCTTGTCCCAGATGATGCAAGGGTCTGTAGGCTTATTGTTGATGCCTTTAATAGCACAGACACTCACTGACCAACCAGAAAAAGTCAAGAATCAATGCACTCTGTTCCTTCTCTCATCATGAAGAGAATATTAGCAAAAATTCCAAGCTGCCACCTATAAAGCAGTAATTAAGCTTTCTGGTGATCAGCAGTCTCCAGGAAATAATGTCCCTGTGCTCCTTTTCTCACCAGGACAAAACAGAAGCACTAATCCCAAGATGGCTACTGAGAGGCAGAATGTAGGCTCTCCAGTAACTGGTGGTCTTGCAATAGATGTTTAAAGGTAAGATGAAAACATGGGTTAATAGCTTAAACAATGCAGTGTCCACTAAGCAGTTAGATATGAAACAGGACAACATAAGTTTTAGCTGTCTAAAAGGAGAGCCACTAATTTTAAAAGAGCAAGATAAATTGAAAGGAGGTGGGCACATTTGTATTCTGGATCTATGGAATACAGTAGGATGTCCAGTAAATTTAAACAGTTGAGGGGGAGTGATTTCGCAGAATGACAATTTTGTGCTTACTCACACCAGCCAGTGAAAGGGGAGAGGGAAGGAGATATGTGGTCAGACTAACATAAGGGGCAGGCAACTACAAAGACAGTTGTGTTTAAGAACACAGTAGCACCAGGGTGGGACGGTTGGAAAAAAAATTCTGAGTAACTCACAAGACTCAGCAGCATCGGGGTGGGACTGTGGGAAAAATTCCATGTGGCTCACAAGAGACACAACTGTGGTATCTTTCCAAATTTTAATATGCAATTAAAAGCGGAATACAAGTAAACACAATGTAAGGAAAACAAATCACAGTATACAAAATACAAAAAGGCAATAAGGTAATGCAAAATAAAAGAAATCAAACGCAAACTAACCTGTCCCTCACAGCAAGCTGTGGCAGAGTCTGGGTGAGCTTTTCCAGTAAAAATTTGAAATGTTTTATTTTGCCCCCTAAATAGAAAGTTTTGTTCCTAGCTTCTATCCTTCAGTTTCCAGGTAATTAACCTTAACTGACCTTTTCTAACTTCTGTATGACTGCTTAACTAACCTCTTCTATTTTCTGTGTGACTCACAAGAGACACAGCTGTTGTCTCTTTCCAAGTTTTAATATACAGTTAAAAGCAGAATACAAGTAAAACCCTGTGTAAAGAAAATAAGTCACAGTATACAAAGTAGAAAAAGGCAATAAAATAATACAAAATACAAGAAATCAAAAGCAAACTAACCATTCCCTCACAGCAAGCTGTGGCAAAGTCTGGGTGAACTTTTCCATAAATCCAAAAATGTAAAGCCAAAAAAAAAATAGGACTGAGTTTTAAGAGGGGACTCCTAGGTTAGTTTATGGGGCTAACGGCAAGATGTTATATAGTACTAGAATATGGCAGTGCTATTTAATATGCAGACTAGCATATCTAGTTTTTAGGTTAAGGACAAGATGTTTTAAAATGCTAGGATATGGTTGTGCTATCCAATGCACAAGTTAGCTGCTCTAAGCTTAACTATGCACAATGCCACACTGTTTAACAGGTTTCAGATCTAATCCTAACTTTATAGGTTAATTTTACTGTTTAGGCATTGATTCTATATGGGGCACTTCTAACCACCAATGCTCATTGGGCAGTTCTGCGCAACCATGACTGATTTAAAACAGAGAAAAAAATGAAAACTGATTTCTGTGTCATCTAGCCAATAAATAATCACACTCTAAGCTTCCTCCAGTGTTCCCCAACTCAGAGAATCAAGGTAAACACGTTTTGCCACAAGGTGTCTGATCCTGGAATTTCTTAATATAAAACTTCAGCAAAAGCTGCTCTCAAGTATAGATAAAGCAACAAACAAATATGAACAACTAAGTTCCTGACTAATATTCCCTCCTGCAATGAAATTTGGGGGGCACACAGACTAGAAAAGCCAACAAACAGAGAGATGACAAATTTTGCCACAAAATTAAATGAATGTTTTTTTTTAAAAAAAAACAGTAGTGATCACTATATGCTCTTATTCTAGCTTGGACATTTCTGGATGCAGATGAAACACCAGAAAAGCATTGCAGAGTTATCCGTAAGTGAACTATAACAAAACTTAGCCAGCATATGCTATGGTAGCCTATAGCTTCCATGTACAGTGTTGTTGGAATCAAGTCTTCTGCCCATGGTACTAACTTGGGAATTAGTGCAGATGACTAAAGCTCTGTTCTGATAAAGAGCTACTTCAAGAGCCCAGGATATTTGGCTACAGTCTGCCTATCAGCCAGATAAGCAGACAGTGCTCCCAGATCACCCCTGAAGAGGGAAAATGGAGTTTCTTGGGATTATTCAGTCAATTAATAGGATCACAGGTGTGTGCTAGGCTAATGGCCCTGGAGCCTTTACAAGCCTAGCTCACAGAAGTGCCCTGGCATCATGACGTCCAGCTTAAGTTCCCAGTACCTCTATCAGGTAGAACCACTGCAGTAATCTTCTGGGGTTAACTTTCTATTTTCCATCCACTCATTAAGCTTTCTGTTGAAGAGGGCCAGTGAGGTGCTCTGTTTGACATGTATAGGAAGTCTGTTTCAGAGCATGGGCAGTCTCTGATTTATGAACCTGTCCCTCCAGCATGTTCTGTTGATTGTGGTATGAGGTTGAGGTCTCTGGAGCATGTGGTGTGGAGGGATTGGGATTTCTTTATATGTAGCATTTCTAACAGATGTAGGTCAGACATGGCTTTGTAAGTCAAGCAGAGATCACCACATAGTAGATGATATGAGACAGAGAATAGCTAAAGTTTTTTGAGTCTGTCCATATAGGACATGTGTTTAAGGCCTAGGATCCTCTTCATGAGGTACTTTTGTGGCCTTTCCAGCTTGCATGTGTCTAGTGAGGTACATGCCAAATGGGGCATTATACTCGATGACTGGACTGATAAGGGAAGAGTTGAGAGAGAGATGATGACCTCTTTCTGCCTGGAAGCAAAACCCTTGGTAATGAGATGTGCCACATAGAAGGACTTTTATGACCACACTGGCAATGTGGTGGTCGAATGAGAGGTTGCTGTCAACCTGTGTCCTCAGATCTCATATAATGCCTTCAATATTCAGTGGGCTCCCATCAATGTGGTAATTAGTGGGAACTGAGTTTTCCCAAAGGGGATGATGATACATTTTTTTGGCATTAAGCTTAAGGGCATGGTTTCAACACCAGTCATTGGTCTCAGTGAGGCCTTTCTGTAGGATGTCTACATCACTTGGGGAGTTAATAATGGCTCCCAGCTTGCAGTTGTCTGTGATCTTGGTCAGCCGGAGTTCCTCTGTGTTGACCTGGACTTCTGAGAAGTAGATGCCAAACAGGAGAGGACCCAGGACCAATCCCTGTGGGACTCCACTCATGACTGGTCAGCAGTCTGACTTGGTGTCTGCTACTTTCACACTGTATGTTCTATCTGTGAGCAGATTTGCAACCCATCTAGTGATATAGGGGTTGATGCCTTGGTGGGTTTATCAATAACTCCTGAGTAGGGAATAGTATCAAAGGCCTTGGCCAGATCAAGGTAGGCTGTATGAACTACCTTGCCCTCATCCACAGCTCTGGTGACTGACTCTAAGACGTTAACCAGGTTGATCAGGCATGATCTTCCTTTCACAAAACCAAATTGCATGGGATCTAGAGTTTGGAGATTTCTTATATCCTTGTTAATTAGGTCCATGATGATGCAGTCCATAACCTTACATATCAGACTCGTCAGGCTAATGAGGTGATAATTCCCAGGGTCTGTAGTCGCGCCACCTTTATGGAGAGGGATGACTGTAGCAGTGTTCCATTTGGTATGGACAAATCCTGAGGTGAGGCTGTGATTGAACAGGGCATACAGATGTGGTGCCAGTTCACTTTGTAGTTCATGTAGAACACATCCAGGCATATTGTCGGGTCCCATGGAAGCTGTATTCTTGGTCTTGGACAATGCAGCTTTAACCTGTGCTGCAGTAATGCTGGGTGCCTGGCATTCCTCCGGTATTGTGATTGGTCCTTTGGTGGGGGGGAGTAAAGTTGGCACTGAATCTGTCGGCCAGTATATTGGCAATATATGTTGGCTCGGTATAGGAGGTGCCATTATGCAATAGCTCCAAACAAATCTGGGCATTGCTTTGGAGATTCTTTACATAACTACAAAAGGACTTGTGGTTGTTTTAATTGTCTGCTGCTATTCTGTTTGTATAGCTAGTTTTAGAGGATTTCTTGAGGGATCTCAACTTTTTGTTGAGGCTGAAAAAGGTGGTTTTCCACTGTTGGGACTTCATTGTCTTTAAGTGAAATAATTACTAGTTTTGAAATTTGAAGGGATGCAGTTGTTTTACGACTTCCACCATCTGCCTAAGATGCAATGAAAAGCCCTTGTCTATGTATTTTCATAGGTTGATGCTAAATGCTACCAGCAGCCATCAATGGTTGTTTTGGCCTGGGATAGAGTCAGATGACAAGAAATTGTGTCATTCTGCAAGCTATCCCATCAGTAATATTAGAAATATTAATTTGACAGGTGTCTTAGTGAGACACAGCATTCTGTATTCTGTTTTGGATCTGACAACTATAAGATCTACTCACCACATCTACCTTCCCCTACAGTAAGTAAGTCTAGGCAACAGTATAATGCACTCATAGTCAGGAATATAGCAACACTCAGTTTAGATATTTGTCTTTATTTATTTGAGAGTGTCCTGTAATGTTGTTTTAAATATTTCCTGGGATTTTGAACTCTGGTGTCAGTGTAAATATATACTTGGTATTTTCTTGTTCTTTTAATATTTATTATTAAATATATTTAAACCTTTCATTGTGGCTGATCTATCTAGAGATATTTAAGTGATGAGAGTACTTGCATTTTTATTTGGTGACATTGTGTGGGCTACTCCTAATAACATTGCTCTTGGTCAAACTACCATTTGTATTAATAGTAACATTAGATAGTAAATTGGACGCCCTTTATTAAGGGCCTTAAAGTAGCTGATAAGGAGTTTTGGTGGCAATGATAACTACCTTATAGTCTGGTAAAAAGGGGGCATAGCTAGTAAACCTGTGCCAGCCTTTCCCAGGGGTGTGTGTGTGTGTGTGTGTGTGTGTGTGTGTGTGTGTGTGTGTGTGTGTGTGTGTGTGTGTGTGTGTGTGTGTGTGTGTGTGTGTGTGTGTGTGTGTGTGTGTGTGTGTGTGTGTGTGTGTGTGTGTATCTGTGTGTGTCAACTACTCGGCCAAGGACACAAAGCACTGGTTGGACAGAAATGGTGTTGGAGGACTTGGCTTGGAACTCTGGCTAATGACTCAACTCTACAGCTGGACCAGTGGGAAGTCTTACTGGTGATCTGGAGAAAGAGATAGAAAAAAGCCCCAGAATGACTGTAGTCTCTGAGTGCTCTTAAGGGAAATTGCACTTGATGCAGAGAGCTGCATCTGGAAATACTGTGTGTGTACTTGTCATCATCCCAGTGTATGTCCTCACTGTTGTCAATGGTGAGGATTTAGGCTCCATGACTACTGATCCAGTGGTGGGTCATCACAGGAACACAAAGAACAGGATATGAGGACTGCCTGGGTCCACATTTTTGGGGTGCAATAGGAATAAAGAAGGAGAGGCCATTCTAGACTACTTTTGTCCAGCAAATGGCTTGATAGTAGCCAACACATGGTTCTGAAAAAGAGATGATCACATGCAAGAGTAGGCAACATGCAACCCTGGTAGACTTCCTCCTAGTAAGGAGAGGGCAGAAAGGTAATCAATGACTGTAATGTCAGTTTCAGTGAAACAGTAGCCCCACAGCATAGACCAGTGATTGCCACAGTCAGGTGCAAGCCATAGTCATAGAAGGCTGTAAAGTCAACAGAGACCAGGCCAAAAACCTGGAAGTTGATTGTAGAGAAAATACAACAGTTCAAGGAGTTATTCAGGGCTCTAGCATCCCAAGAAGAGGATAAAACAGGTGGAGTTGAAGAAGACTGGCTACACCTCAAAACAGCATGTGTGAGGACTATAGAACAGAGATGTGGCCGAGCCAGGTATGAAAATAAGGTACATAAGGACAGCTGGTGGTGGAATGCAGACGCCCAAGAAGTCAGCAAAAGATAGAAGAAGTGCAGGAAAAAGTGATAGAAAAGACAGATCAGGCTAGGAAGGAATATTGGTTGGTTAACAAAAAAGGTAAGAAAGAAGTCACATTAGCAAAGAACAGGGCATTGGAGTCATTCTACCATCTTCTGGAAAGTGACACAGTAGGCAGAACAAAAAAACTATATCAGGTTGCAAGGCAAAGACAAAAAGATAAAGTAGATAACCAGACACCTGTCATAAGGGATGCCAGCAATAACCTGCTCACCGGCCGACAGGACATCAAAGGCAGATGGATGACTTCCAGCAGTGTCTGAATGAAGAAAACCCACAGAAGCTGTACTTCCCCAGAAACAGTCTATAATGAGAGAAGAAGAAGAGAAGCTCACCCTAGAAGAAGTGAGAACAGCACTAATGAAAATGATGTCAGGGAAATCACCAGGCTCAGATGAGGTCACAGCAGATATGATGAAGATGATGGGTGAGATAGGGGGGAAATGGCTCCTGACAGTATTCATAGCAGTGTGATGAGAAATGAATATCCTAGATGACTAGGGAATAAGCATACTCATGCCAGTGTACAACAATAAATGGGACATCCACAGCTGTGGGCAGTACACTGTTATCAATGCTAGAAAGTTCTGGAGACGGTGATTGATAAATGAATATGCAGAATAGTAGAAAGTAAGATGGGAGATGAGCAGTTCAGATTCAGATCAAGATGCAGCACAACTGACTTGATGTTTGCAGTGAGACAGATACTTGAGAAGAAGCTAGAGATGATAAGAGTCCAAATGGACATTCCTAGACTTGGAGAAAGCGTGTAACAAGGTCAGTACTGCAGTGGTTCAAAGTCCCAGAAACATTGGTAGAATCATTGTACGCTATATACAAGGACCTAATGAGTCAAGTATGAACAGTGTTCGCCTCACAGCGGGGTACCCTGATGCTCTCCCATCCAAGAATGTACAACAGTGCCATTTTTCACCATATCTCGGTTACTTTGCTCACCATCAGATGCACATATACTCTGTTTTGTAAATGATACTACCCACAATGACCTAGAATCTATAGGGAACATCTTGGCTAATACATTCTGCTCTAATTTCACTTCACCTCTTGTTCAAGAAAAATCCTCCTCCTCAATATTTTCTAAGCTCAGCCACCCTCTTCAAAACAAAATATAACACCTTCACGGGGCCGGCCAATATACTTTACTGCTTATTGATATATTTAAAGCATTTAAGTTTTAACATTTAAGTTACTTAAAGCCAATGTCTCCTAAACATCTTTAGTCATCATCACTTCATAGGATAAATACCTGATTAATGGAGAAATGT
This sequence comes from Protopterus annectens, assembly GCF_019279795.1. Classification (NCBI taxonomy): domain Eukaryota; kingdom Metazoa; phylum Chordata; order Ceratodontiformes; family Protopteridae; genus Protopterus; species Protopterus annectens. The sequence goes on along the minus strand of NC_056726.1, from coordinate 1,135,867,064 downwards.
CATAGTCAAACTCAGCACAAGTTTGGCTTATCTACTGATGAGGTAACGATAGCACATGCATTTCACCAGCCTCATCTAAAAAGCCATGGAGTAAATTATTGTAAAACTAATCATTTAGGGCATGCAACATCTATAAACTCTAGACTGCTTTGTCAAGGGTAGAGTTTGCCTTCTTAGTTGTATTAGCTCTTTAAAAAAAATCACCAAAGCCCAAGATAAAGGGGTGTCCTTTCACACACTGCTTATCTGGGTTTAGCCAACACATTTGATAAAGTTTCCCACTCTATCATCATAAATAAGCCTACCCAACAAAACAGCAAACCTTTTTAGTAGTCTGCATTGAACAAAGATGATCTCAATAAGGAAGACCCTCTCTAAAACGCAAAATGTAGTTATGACATCCCTCAAGGTTCTGTCATAGGATTTGGAATCTGATCTTTGCAATCCATTTCTACAATGTGAAGACAAATACCTTTACAATTATATAACAAGACTCACAGATGACCGCAACATATGAGCCGCTCTGAACTCCCATCAGATCAACCAATACTTCAAGTAGACCTTGATCTCACTAGTAAACAGTGATCTAATCACAGTTTCACCACCATAAATGCAAATAATCACAGTATAGTCACATACCACTCTGGTTCTTAACTGTTTTGTCTTTTTTTGAGTATCAGAATGTAATAACCAAGTTCCATGCACTGCAAGTAGAATAACCATTAATTAAATACCTTTCCATTCCATCCATATTCCAAATGATTTTACTTCCCAATGCTGGTTGATACCTGTTTTTTTCTCTTATGTAGTTACAAGCTAAAAAATATATTAATGAAAGGGAAGATGTTTCATCTGTGATGCTTTCTATACTGGCAAAACAGAGAAGCAGCTGCAGCAGGGGATCTTCAATCATGAGCATAATATTTAAAAAAGTGAATTTGAAGGAATTTATTTTTTTTATTGTTAGAGAAAGTACCAGTATCTACTCACTATGGCAACTGGGAAATAAACTGGAATATAGGGATTTATGCTAGCAGTAAATTCTTAAGGCTGCACATACACCAGAACTGAATAAAAATATTTTAATTAATTGTATTTTAAAGATGCAGGCAGTAAAAGTGTTACCTGTATGTTTTTAGTTTTTTTGATTTATATGTGTAATTGCATGTACTATTTTACCTGCTGATTAGATTTATGTGGGTCAGTTGACTTGCTCATGTGACAGAATGGAAAGGTATTAAAACAAGGTTTTCCCATTTGTTATGTTCTGATGAAGCCCAATGTGTTAGAATGAAATCTGTCAGAATTTAACAAAGTATCATGTCCTCAATGGCATGATCAGATCACAAAGTGATCTCTCTTGAAATAAATGTAAAACTAACCTAACCCCAAAAACTTTAAGAACTTGTTTAAGATAAATTACCCCCAATTACGGGACAACATAGCTAGTTTCCAAGCTCCCCCAAATCCAGAAAACACAGAAACCTATGCAGAGGCATATACAACAGACATGTATGGCCATATAAACAATTGCGTAGAAATGGCAGTACCAGGCTAAAATAAACCCAGGTCAAACTGCAAAAACAAGCCACCCTGGTGGACCCCTAGTATTAATAGGTTATACAACAACAGAAAGAAAATCCTGTCAAGAAGTAAGAGGGAATGTGCACAACAGAACAAAAGAGTCCCTCATTATTCTAAATAAGTGAATCAGGGAAGTAGTCAAGTCTCTGAAAGCAGATTTTGAGGTAAAAATATCCACCAAAGCTAAGGATAACCATAAGGCATTTTTCAGTTATGTAAGCAATCATAAGGGCAACACCCAACAATGTGCAGGATTAGTTGTAGATAGTGTCACCTATACTCAACCAGAAGATGCAGCAAATCTGCTGGCCACAATTTCACCTCCTCATCACCCTCAGTTCTCCCCCAAGAAATACCCTCCACCACTCCACTGCCAATTAATCACCAAAGAACAGGTTGCTATTATGCTCTATAAAGCTAAATAGAGAGCTTCAGTGAGGCCTGCCCATATACCAGGTTGCCTCTTAAACAGTTTAAATCAGAATTTATCAGGCCCATTAGGATCTCTACATAACCACAGCTTGTGGAGTGGCTTTGTCCTGATAGATTTAAGGACAGTGACAGTCATCCCTAAGCACAAACAGGGAGCATCAACTGACTTGGGACATTACAGACCCATATGTTTGACTAGTCTTATATGTAAGGCCATGGAAAGAATAATCATGGACCAGATAAATAATGACATAGAAAACCTCCAAACACTGGAACAAACCCAATTCAGCCTTGTCAAGAGCAGGTCATGCCTAAAGAATCTGATGGATTACTTTGAGAAAGTCACTAGGGCCATGAGGGTGAGACAGTACACAATGCCTACCTCGACCAGGGTGAGATATTTGACACAATTCCTCTCTTGGGTATTAGAAACAAATCCAAGGCAAAAAGGACTATGGATTTGATAACAGTTTAATAAAACTCCAATGGTAAAACAGTCAAACAGCACAAAAAAAGTATAGTTAAGCACTTTCACCTAGTAAAATACCAGGCTTCCTCAGAACAGTGAAGCAAACCCATTTCCTTCCTTAAAATAGTTGATTGGTGCCACTTAACATCAATAATTAATATAAAACTAACAAATAAATAATTAACCCTGTGTTCCCCAATGACTTAAAATAAAATACTTGCCCTTTCACAAGTAATACAGCAATAGAAATCATGTTACTGTTCATGCAAGCAAATACCATTTAAAAGCAGTAATGAAAAATTGGTAAATATAAACTATAAATGTAATGTATAAAAGAAACATATGTATACAATAATAGTTTGTGGCTACTGTAATACACTTAAAATACCAAAAAATGAAACAAAGAAAAGCAAAAGACAAACTCATAGTAGCAAAATCCTGCTGTAGCAAATAATACAGTATATCAGTTACAGCTTTGCTGCCCGGAGCTTTAATACACTGTTAATGCTGATACAGTCGTTGAGCCCGGGAGTCCAGGAGTTCTACCTGCATCCAACTTGAGCTGCCAAAATAATTCCCAGTACTCCAACCTAGACTCCCAACACCCTCTTCGGGCATCCATTGAAACCTGTTCTAACACAAAAAACTTCATTCTCATCCGCTTACAAGAGACAAAGAATGCCTAAAAAAGCATTGGATTCCTTTCCCTTGGATTTGTGCTGTTTGACTGTGTTTTACCATTGGAGTTTTATTAAACTGTTATCAAATCCATAGTCCTGCTTGCCTTGGATTTATTACTTCTTAGTCGTTGGTCTATTTTGGTTTCGGGTATTATAGATAAACTCACGAAACTGGGCATAAATCCCTTCATTATCAGATGGATAGCCAATTGCCTCATGGACAGGACAAGTGGTTAAAGTAGGTGAATCCATATCCAGCAAGAGGCCTGTGTTGTGCCACAGGGCTCAGTTCTGGGACCACTCCTGTTCGGAATATAATTCTCTGAAGTCAAGGCTAATGTGTAAGGGCTTGGATGACAAAGTTTGCCAATAACTGCAAGCTGGGGGCAATCAATGAATCCTCCACCAATGTAGATATCCTTTAGGAGGGTCTAGATCAGACAAATGATTGGAGATAGAACCATGGCCTAAAAGTAAATGCGAAAAAATGCATTATCAGACCCCTTTGGGAAGTCAAATACTCCTGCAAATTATACCATCAATAGCACACTCCTAAAAGTAGACTCAGAGATAAGAGATTTAGATACACAGATAGATAGTAGCCTGATCTTTGACTGCCACATGTCCACAGTGGTTAGGAGGTCCTTCTATGTGACACAACTTACAAGTAAAGGTCTAGCATCCAGATCAAAGGAAATTATAGTCCCACTGTACTCAGCCCTCATTAGACCAATAATCAAATACAATGCCGCATTTGGTATGTACTTGACTAGGCACTTACAGCAGCAGGAGTGACCTCTGGTGTTTCTCATAAAGAAAATACAGGCTATAAACAACATAAGCTAAGCAAGTAGACTAAACGCCTATCCCTTTACTCTTTCTCTTACAGACTATTAAGGGATGACCTATGCCTGACCTACAAGGCACTCACAAATCCAGCCATGATGGAGCTGCTACACATCCATACATCAAACAGTATAAGGATCACATGATCTAGGGATCTGAACTTAGTCAGCGACTGAAGAAAAACATTCTGGAGAGACAAATATATTTCTCAGAGATTTCCCCTTCTTTGGAACAGGATTCCTATTCACATTAACCTGCAAAAACTATATGATAATATTTTGCCACTCTATACATAGTTTCCTGGAAAAATCACAGACACTAGTGCTTGTACAACATGACAGTCTGATCTAGTAGGTACTACATTTATTATCATTCATTGATTTTTAACAGAAACAATGGTGTTTTACCTCTTTCACAAATGACACCAGCATCTTCATTGTGAGCACAGTTATGTTGCAGTATTGGACTAGATGAACAGTCTGAGAGATGATCTTCATTCCCTGTGCATGTGACATCATCAAGAGTAATAGGACCTGTGCCAAAGCCAAACTGGGCATTGCCTGGGGCAGACACAGCCTGACCACAGTCAAGTTGTCTGCAGACTACGGAGGCATCATTACCATCCCAGGAGTCATCACAAACTGTACCCCACTGTGAGTTGTAATAAACCTCAACTCGACCGGCACATTTATTAGGTCCATTCACTAGACGTATTGGTAAAGAACTGTTTGCTGTCAGTAAGAAAAAGAAAAATTGAGTGAATTTATAGAACATGTAGTTTTTACAATGCATTTAAATTCATGTCAGACATGTACTTACCTCCTGTAATTCAGAAATAGCAAACAAAAAGGCATTACAACACAGCTATTATAAAATGTCTTTGAGGTTTTTTTTTTATGAAATTAGAATCACAATAAGCACTTCTTAGCAATAAATTCTAAAACTAATTTTCTATTAGAAAAGGTGATAAATAGCATGGTGTTACAAGTAATAATGGAAAATATGTTTAATATCTCATATGAGAATGCTAAGATTAGCCACATATTTGTATTATTATTGTACAAACTCCACTTACATATAGCTACATTTAGTCTATTTGTTTGTAATTGTTTGCCTCTTGTGGGGCAGGTTTTAATCATAGTGTAGCACTTTAAACTACTCCCGGTGCCAGAAAGTCTGCTCTTCAAATGTTCCCTTAGAACTAGCTGGTTTCTCAGTAGTAGCACTAAAATCTGAATCCCTGTGACTAGCACTTGCTCTAAAATCTGCTGGAAAGCACTAGGAAACCTTAAATTGATACAAGCACTCAACACTTCTTGTTAATAAGAAGAAATTAATTGTAGGCACTAAACAGCCTATAATTGCAAAGTACATTGTCAAGGTAAGGGAAAACAACTCTTGTACTTTACAAAAGAAACACCAAACCAGGCTTGTCCAAGGGTCAGCTTCCTGTGATTTCTCCTGTCCACCTGGTGAATCTGGGCATACTGGAACAGTGCAACAATTGCCTCATGTGCACAGACAACCCATTCCTCCTACCTCCGAACACTACAACCTGCGAGAGATGCACTTACATAGCCAAATTGGAAGCAAAGCTCTCTCCACCCAAGATTGTGCTAGACAGTCAGGAGGAGGTTAACACCTGCACTACACCTCAATTAACACATAGCCTTTCAGAACTCATGCCACCAACATCCACATGTAGTAACACTAAACCCACTTATGTGGAGGCCCTTAATATTAACCTGCCCAAGCAACAAGGACCTCCGAAGCTGAAACGCAAACAAACACCAATCACAACCAAAGTGTCACATAGCTCACAACACCAGTGTTCCACCCAACAATAGCCCCTAAGGCAAAACAACGTACCCAACACTTTAGTTATAGGTGACTCTATAGTCAGGCACACTGATGTCCCACTCACCAGGCTGAACAAGGAGAAAATTAGTCAGCTGCCTGTTGGATGCCAGGATCCACCACATCACACATGCACTCAAGTCACTCCACAACAAGTAGAAATATGACTCTGTCATTGTCCATGTCGGAGTGAATGATTTGAGACATACCTCCCTGGACTAAATGAAAAGAGACGTGGAAGAGCTCTCAGATCATGTGGCCCAGACAGGTATGACCCTAGCCCTGAGTAGCATCCTGCCTTCACCCAGAATGATACCACAGTATAATGAAAAAATGATTGACTTCAACAATTGGCTAAGTTTCTGGTGTCATTCAAAGGGGATCCAGTATCTCTTTGCCTGGGACAACATGATCGACAAACCATGATGCTTTGCCAGAGATGGTCTACACCTGTCGCCCCTGGGATTCAGGTTACCGGTTAAGGCTCTTGCCACCCCTATATTGCATTTTTTAGGCAAGGCTCAAAGGACAAAACCACCACCATAACAGATAGAAGCATGCAAAATTTGAAGGTAATGCTACTCATTGCTACAAGCCTAAACCTCAAAATGCACTCTCTCGAGGCACTCCTAAAAATGAAGACATTGATATCTGTGCAGTAACTGAGACCTGGTTCAAGGTTCCAGAGAGCACCCCTGCAATACCAGGCTACAACTCTTACCACACTTTTTGACCACCAAACCTGGACTGAAACGCTAAAGGCGGGGGAGTGTCCATATTCACCAAGCATATTCACACCTCCAGGCTAGTTGCCCAACACAATGCATCTGAAATTCTACAGGTGCAACTAACACTAGGTAAGACTGCAATACAAATTGTAGCTTGCTACAGATCCCCCACCATGCCCCAAGATTCTCACTACACCTTTCTAAACATGCTGGAAAATATTAAGATACAAACAAACTCCCCAATACTGGGTGATTTCAACAACCCTGCCATTAATTGGGAAAACTGCTCAGGTACCAACACCTTTGTCCAATGGTTCTTGGAATTCATAAATTCCAGTGCTCTGGATCAACTAATCCATAGTTCCACCAGGGCTCAAATATCCTTTCCTGGTCATTACCAACATGGGAGATCAATGCTCCACACCAGTGGTGACCCCCTTGTTGGTCAGGTCTGACCATAAGCTAATCACCGTTGACGTCCACATCCCACCCCCCCAGTAGAGAAACCTCTGTAAAAAGTAATCCAAAGCCAACTTCATGATACACATGTCAGAAGTGACAAACTTCATGACACTCATGCAGATGGATACTGAATAATCAACTGCTGAATCATACACTAAGGCACTGTACAAGCACATCCACTCATGCATGAATCGTGCCATTCCAAATAGAACCAAGACGCTCTCCTCCAAAAAAAGGAAGCCAATCTGGTGGTCCCCTGCCATAAACAAACTATACAACAGAAGGAAGAAACTGTTGCAAAAAAGAAAATCCCAGGATGCAAAATACTCCCTTACCAGCCTCAGTAAGAAGCAGAGATCCCTCATAAAATCCTCCAAAGCTAGTTACGAAAATAAAATTAACAAGGATTCCAAGGACAACCACAAGGCATTCTTAGTTCTGTCAAGAATCTAAATGGCAATGCTCAGATCTGCTCTGAGCTACAGCAGAATGGCATTAAATATACTGATCCAAGGATATTGGCAATATGCTGGTAGATAGATTCAATCCCAACTTCAACCCACTCTCACCCCCTAAAGGGCCCTTCCCAATACCAAAAGATTGCCAAATTCTGGTAATCACGGCCACACAAGTAAAAAACACACATTTAAAAGCTAAGAATACAGCATCCAGGGGACCAGATGACATTCCAGGCTGTGTACTACATGAACTACAAAATGAACTGGTACCTCACCTAAGTGTCATGTTTAATCATAGCCTCACCTCAGGCTTTGTGCCCAATGAGTGGTGCACAGCTGCAGTTATCCCACTCCACAAGGGGGAATCCACCTTGGATCCAGGGACCTATTGTCCCATCAGTCTGATGAGCCTGATCTGCAAAGCCATAGAATGCATTATAATGGAACTTATAAACAAAGACAATGCCAAACTTCAAACACTGGACCCCACCCTTTTAGGTTTTGTAAAGGGCTGATCTTGTCCCTCAACCTGATTTCTTTGAGTAAGTCTCCAGAGCCGTGGACAAGAGCAAGGTGGTCCACACAGCCAATCTGGACCTTGCCAAGGGCTTCAACACCATCTCTCACTCTGGAATCATAGATAAACTTACTAAGATGGGCATTAATCCCTACATCATTCGAAGGGTTGCCAACTAGTTTACTGACAGAACCCACACTGTAAAAGTAGCTGACTCAAAATCCAGATCCAGACAAGTGACAAGTGCAGTACCTTAGGGTTCAGTCCTGGGACTGTTCTTGTTTGGCATCTACTACTCTGAAGTACAGGCCAGCACTAGGAGAGTCTGGCTAATAAAGTTCGCAGATGACTGCAAACTGAGAGCCATTATTGAATCCATAAATTATGTGGATATTCTACAAAAGGGCCTTACAGAAACAGATGCCTGGTGCCAGAGCCATGGGCTAAAGCTTAGTGCCAAGAAGTGTATAGTTATCCCCTTTGGAAAAAAACAAGTACCTATGAATTACCACATAAGTAGCAGTTACCAACATGGGCGACCGGTCTTCCACACCAGAGGTAAATTCCTTGTTGGTCAGATCCGACCACAAACAAATCACCCTAGACATCCACATCCTGCCCCCACCCCCTATTAGGGAAACCACCATAAAAAATTTCTCCAAAGCCAACTTCACACTTAATAAGAGAGAAGTGGCAAGCTTCATGACAACCATGCAGATGGACAATAGAGGTACGACCGCTGAATCCTACACAAATGCATTTTATAAGCACTTACACAAGTATATGGATCATGCTATCGATAACAGAACCAAGATGCTATCCTCCAAAAAAGGGAAGCCAATCTGGTGGTCCCCTGCCATAAACAAACTCTACAACAAAAGAAATAAACTGTTGCAAAAAAGAGTAAAATCCCATGACTGGAGGAACTCCCTGATCAGCCTCAGTAAGAAGCTGAGATCCCTCATAAAATCCTCCAAAGCTAGTTATGAAAACAAAATCACCACTGATTCTAAAGTCAACCACAAAGCATTCTACAGCTATGTCAGGAATCTCAATGGCAACACTCAGATCTGCTCTGAGTTACAGCATAATAGCACTAAATATACAGAACCAACTGATATTACCAACATCCTGGCAGATAGGTTCAGTGCTAACTTTACCCTCCTTTCAACCCCTAAAGGGCCCATCTCTATATCGGAAGAATGCAAAGTCCCTGTAATCACGGCTGCACAGGTAAAAGCCTCACTCTCCAAAGACAAGAACTCAGCATCCATGGGACCTGACAAAATCCTGGGCTGCGTTCTACATGAACTACAGAATGAACTGGCACCCCACCTAAGCACCATGTTCAATCATAGCCTCACCTCAGGCTTTGTGCCCATTGTATGGTGCACAGAGACAGTTTTCCCACTCCACAAAGGGGGAGTCACCATGGACCACGTGAACTACCACCCCATTTGCCTAACGAGCCTGTTCTGCAAGCCCATGGAGCGTATCATCATAGAACTTATAAATAAAGCCATTGGTAATCTCCAAACTCTGGACCCCACACAGTTTGGGTTTGTAAAAGGCAGGTCTCATCTCCTAAACCTGATAGACTTCTTTGAAGCAGTCACCAAAGCCATAGACGAGGGTAAGGTGGTTCACACAGCCTATCTAGATCTCATCAAGGATTTTGACACCATCCCCCACTCTGAATTATAGATAAACTCACTAAACTAGGTATGAGTCCCTATGTCACAAGATGGGTTGCCAACTGGCTCACTGACAGACCCCACACTATGAAAGTAGCAGACTGCAAATCCAGTTTCAGACCAGTGACAAGTGGAGTACCACAAGGTTCAGTCCTGGGTCCTCTCCTGGTTGTTATCTTCTTTTCTGAAGTACAGGCTAACACAGAAGGTCTTCAGCTAACAAAGTTCTCAGATGACTGCAAACTAGGAGCCATAATCAAAACTGCTAACGATGTGAACATCCTACAAAAGGGCCTCACTGAGACAGATGCCTGGTGTCAAAGCCATGGCCTCAAGCTCAATGCCAAAAAGTGCACTGTCATCCCCTTTGGTTAAAACTCTGTACCCATGAGCTACCACATAGGTGGTAGTCTACATAACACCCAAAGTGTGATAACAGACCTTGGGACACAGGTGGACAATAGTCTCACCTTTGAAAATCACATCGCCACAGTAGTCGTGAAATCCTTCTACGTGGCACACCACATCACAAAAGGTTCCTCATCCAGGAAAAAAGAGGCCATTGTTTCCCTCTATTCATCACTAATAAGACCCATTATAGAGTACAATGTCCCTTTTTGTATGCACCTCACAAGACATCTACATCAACTGGAAAGGCCGCAGAAATACCTCACATAGAGGATTACTGGCCTCAAACAGATGCCCTATGCAGACCATCTCGAAAAACTCCAGCTTTACTCCGTCGCATATCACCTACTCAGATGTGATCTCTGCCTAACATGCAAAGCTATGTCAAACCCAGGGCTGTTGGACATGCTCCACTTAAATTTATTTATTTTATTTTTTTATTATTTATTTAATTTTATTTAACATTTGTTGACCGGGAAAGTCCGAATAGGTTCCACAGATCCTGTTTTCAGCGGAGGCCCGAGGAGAAATGCTCCAGACGCATGTCTTTAGAATGTGGGAAGAAACTAGTGTACCCAGAGGGTACCCATGCGAATGCAGGGAGAACATGCAAACTCTGCACAAAAGGCACCCCAGCCAAGAATCGAACCAGAGAACCTCTTGCTGTGAGGTGACAGCATTAACCGCTGCACCACTGCGCCGCCCAAAGAAATTCCAATCCCTCCGAGCTACACGCTCTAGGGACCTAAACCTTGTCACCACAATAAACAGAACATGCTGGAGGGATAGATTCCTGTCCCAGAGACTTCCTATACTCTGGAACAAACTACCTATCTATATCAAACAAAGCTCCTCATTAGCACTCTTCAAGACAAATCTTGATGATTGGGTGGGAAATAGAAAATTCACCCCCAGGATCACCTCTGTGGCTCTGCTCGACAGGGGCACAGGAAAATAATTTTCTTGGGTGGTGAAAGCCAGGGTACCTTTTTAGCTAGGCTTATATAAGCCCTAGGGCCAATAGCCTAGTACCTACCTATGAACCTAAGTACACTAAACACTGAAAGTGTGATAAGGGACTTAGGGACACAAGTGGACAGTGGTCTCACCTTCGATAATCACATCGCCACAACAGTCAGGAAATCCTTCTATGTGCCACACCTCATCATTAAGGGCTTTTCGTCCAGAAAAAAAGGAGGTCATTGTCCCATTGTACTCATCCCTCATTAGACCCATTATTGAGTATGATGCCCCATTTGGTATGTACCTCACAAGACATCTGCAACAACTGGAAAGGCTGCAGAAATACCTCACTAAAAGAATCACAAGCCTAAAGCAGATGCCCTATGCTGACCTTCTAAAAAAAACTCCAGCTATACTCTGTCACATATCGCCTACTCAGAGACGATCTGTGCTTAACATACAAGGCCATGTCAAATGCAGAGCTGTTGGACATGCTACCCCTTAAAGAAATCCCAATCCCTCAGAGCCACACGCTCTAGATATCTAAACCTGGTTATTCCAATGAAGAAAACATACTGGACAGATAGGTTCCTGACCCAGAGACTCCTCATACTCTGGAATAGACTGTCCATACATGTCAAGCTGAGCACCTCTTTGGACCACTTCAAAAGGAACCTTGATGATTGGATGAGAGATAGGAAATTCACCCAGGGGATCATGTCAGTCGCCTTGCTAGACAGGGGACCAGGGAAGTAAATATTCTGGGAAGAAATAGCCAGGCAATTGTTATGGCTAGATTTGTATAGGCCCTAGGGCCAATAGCCTAGTACCACCATATGAACCCAAAAGGTAATTGACCCAGTTGTTATCAATACTGTATAGATTCTATTCACAAGCAGCACTAGACTCATAACTTTACATTCATGCCAAAGTTGGCATTAGTAGATCATTGACCTACATGCTGAAAATAATGATGTCACTTGTGTCTAGAAATATTATGTTTAAGTTGTGATAAAAAGAATCAGAAAATAAACATTACATCGCAAATACACTAACATTCCTACAGATTACTATCACACTGATAAAGTAGTCCAAGGCAGTCTGAGAGAGGAGATTAATTGTGTATAACTTTATCAAAAATAATACAGGCAGATACTTATGTTTTCACTCACCACATAGTGAAAAGCTGCACTAAATACTATGGCAAGCTGTGCATCATAATGCATTGTTCAGCAGATATACATTCCTTATACATTACCTCCAGTGCCCCATGTTATAGACAGCAGGCACTGTGAAAATCTGAAAGATGTGACATAAATTTTTTTTAATATTTTCTTATAATAGTTTCTTTACTTTCTAGAGTTCTAGCTCACTCTCACCTTCTTTCAACCCTTCTGTATGCATCCCCTCTACTCTCAAATTTAAAAAAGACTGTCCTTAACAAACTTTCAATTTGCTACAACCATATTGCCAGGTTTGCCACTGGACTGCCTTTTAGGACACATCATTGCATCAATCTAAATCAGCTTGGGTGGCTTGAACTACCCAGCCTAATCCAGTATAACCAACTGATTATGGCCTATAAAATCCTCTATAATCCGGACAATACTCCTGCACTTAAAATATTATCACCCCCTATAACATTCCTAGACCTCTTTGATCCTCTAACAAACTACTAATTCAGACTAGCAAAATTAATAACACAGCCGGTGATTCTCTCTTTGCAAACTCTGTAAGTAGATCCTGGAACTCTCTTCCAGCTGATATTACCTTACTTTCCACCTTATGTCAATTTAAAACTAGACTCAAACAACATTTGTCACTTAACTGGCTATGTCAATGTATCAGGCCTGGCTAACTCTCTCTAGAATGTGTAAAAATCTGTTAACCAGTTTACTGTGTAATTTAATTTAATCCTGACTTGTGCTCAGGATTAACTGTAACCTGTGGAACTTGTTTAACTTGCTTACTTATGTAATCTATGTAAATAGTCTGTTTGTAATTTGTAATGCTGGTATTATGTAATGCTGTATCTGCTTACCCTTGGAGCTTTTCTCCCCGGGCCTCTGCTGAAAATGGACATGCATCCAGTCGGACTATCCCAGTCAACAAATGTAAAATAAAATAAAAATAAAAATAAATAAATGAAGTTGACTTGTTCATGAGTATTTATTTGGATGCCCTGGCATTTGTTGAGTTTCATTGTCTCATCTTATCTTTTCTACTGCAATCTGCATGCTTGAGCTCTGTTTTGCACAAATTTCTTACGTGGGAAGTGAGTGTGTCAGTACATACAGGTACATGGAAGCTGACTATGAAAGAAGTTGGTTCTCAACTCTTTCTATTTGTCTTTCTTGATACATATTTGGGGGGGGGGTAATCATTGTTATGGTTTGCGTTACAGAAAGAAATCATGTGTGTCTTAGTGTCAATAGTGGAATCCAGAGGAAGAGGATAGTGTCACAAAGACATGGTGCATACTGTTGATAGTGGAAAAGTAAGATTTATTGAAAAATGTTTGAATGATGCTAAATATTAGTGCTATCCTAAATTTTAGTAGAGAATGGACAAGCGCTATATTTTACCTTTATTGGAGAACAGATGTTCTCCAAGAGGGTGTTAATGCAAAGGTAATGCCCACTACAAATCAGGTCCACCTCTTCATGGTAGCTTATTAAGCTACAATGAAGCTAGGACAGTAATAAAAGCAAATGTTTGCCATTTTTTATGTTTGCTAAACAGCACTTCAGTGTTTATTGGGATCAAACTTTCATGTAAAAGTAAATAAAAAGGAAAGAAAAGCACATGTGGGGGGTTTTGTGTGTGTGTGTGTGTGTGTGTGTGTGTGTGTGTGTGTGTGTGTGTGTGTGTGTGTGTGTGTGTGTGCGCATGTGTATGCTTTTGCGTGTGTATCTAAGAGACAGACAGGGTAAGAAAGGGAGCATAAGTGAGAGAGTGAGAGACAGCTCTGGCTGCAACAGAAACAGCACAAGATTTGTTAAATAAAAGAAGTATGAAACTCAATGCCTACCAGTATTGGTTGACTTTAATCTTCAGTTATTTATCAGAAAATTAATGGATGGTGCAGCATAATGTGACAAAATTAGGAATAGTAAAGGTGGGAGGATAGGTGGAGGATTTAAATGCCTTGCATTTAGTGTTTTATTTTCATTAATTTGCTCACATGACATCTGAGGATGCGTTTAGCCAAAGAAGTTGATGTAAGAGGTGTGCATGTGTTTCCGTCTTTGCATATTGCATATGTGTGTGAGTATAGCTATCAGTCTGTGCTTCTGAATGTGTGTGGATGCATGTATTTCTATGTATGCATGTGTGAGTTTGCCTGTAATTCTGAATGTGTGTGTGTGTGTGTGTGTGTGTGTGTGTGTGTGTGTGTGTGTGTGTGTGTGTGTGTGTGTGTGTGTGTGTGTGTGTGTGTGTGTGTGTGTGCAGACATTAACAGCTTATATAACTTACATTTTGGATGCAAAATTGCATTACATATGATACAGCAAGTTTGAAAAATAAGAGTAGAACCTATTTTACATCACAATTATTAAAAAATATTAAAAAAAAAACATATAGTAATTAGAAAAATACAGATCAACTTAACAAATAGTCCATTCCCTAAGTGCAATCATAAAATCCAGTGATTGTGTGTTACTATAGCAATAACACCACGCCTGAGTGTGGGTAATGCTAGATTTACCCACGGTTGGCGTGGTTTGGCCATGAGGGCGAAGCCCGAGTGGCCAAACAAATCCAACCGTGGGTAAATCCAGCATTACCCACACCCAGAAGTGGGTTATTGCTATTTTACAATGACATTATTTAAGAAAAAAAATAATTACTTTTCTTAAATAATGGCATTGTATAATGCCACCTTGCTGCCCTTCCGCAGCTGTCTGGTATTCTGCAGCAGTTCTGATGTACTGCGCATGCGTATGCCTACGCAGTACATCAGAACTGTGGGCAAAAGCATCGGAGAAAGCAAGATCTCCCTTACTTTTTACAAACTGTTTTCGCTATGTTAAATGGGTTTAACATAGTGAGACAGCTTTAAAAAAAGCAACGGAGAATCTCTGTTGCTTGTTTTAAAGCTGTCTTGGTATGTTAAACCCATTTAACATAGCGAGACAGTTTTGAAAAAAGCAATGGAGAAAGCAAGATCTCCGTTGCTTTTTAAAAACTGTTTTGCTATGTTAAACGAGTTAACATAGCGAGACAGCTTTAAAAAAAACAACGGAGAATCACCATTGCTTTTTTTAAAGCTGTCTCATTATGTTAAACTCGTTTAACATAGTGAAACAGTGTGAAAAAAGAGTTATAGTAATGGAAAAAGTCTGGGCCACTGGACCTTTTTCCATTACTATAACTCTGATTTACAACGTGCATGCTGACTAATCAGCGTGCACGTTTTTGAATATTAATGGGGGGGGGGGTTGTATAATGGGAAATAATACCCATTCAGGATTGTAGATGCCTACCTCCTGCTCCATCAGGCCTCACAACACCCCTGGGTGGATATTAATATTATAACACAAACCCTGTCAGACATTATTGCTTGTTTAGCATTACTTTAAATATTTATTGTTTCATTTCTCATGCAGTAATAAGGATACTTGAAATGTACAGCTGCTTATTTGAGCCCAGTGATGTGGGTCAGTAGACTAACAAACAGAAGTGTAGGGCAATGGGTTCACAGGAACAGCAAAATCTGTTATGTAGTCTAGGCAAGATTTTGGCTGAATGATACAATCATGGGAACATTAAGCTCCTTCACATTGACTTCCTTCATAAGAAAGGTGCCAGAAAGAACATATTTAGTACTACACAAACTGTGCTTCAATGCATAGGCCAAATGCTAGAGAAAGCACCATGTGTGGTACTCTCTATATCTGTTATACTTCCAAAATATCACTATACTGCTATTATTTTTAGCAGAGATTTATGTTGATGAGAACTCATATTTTTGTGCAATAATGCAAATGCTAGTCTCAACTCATATTTTGGTGTAATAAACCAACAGATGCGAAACTAGCCTTCTTGTCCAATACTGATAACTGTTGGAATTCTATGCAATAATGTACTGTTTTAGATTGATAAACCACAGGATTCAGCAAGTTCTGCACGGCGTGCAGGAATAGTGCAGGAGCTGCTGAAGGCAATATGGCCACCGAGAGATCGAGGAACAAGTTCCTGGGATGTGCACAAGTGTTCCTGCACTATTCCTGCACAGACACAGCTCCTGTATTATAATTATCACATTTGCAGGTGAAAAACATGCAAATGAGGTGAATTAGTGATCCAGGAAGCTGGCAGGTGTCCGTGCAGGAGTAATGTAACCTGCAGAAATGCACTCGGTTAGTAACCGAGTACATTTCTGCAAACTACAAAACAGAGCCATGACAGCTCCGAATTAAGGGTGTATGTAATGTAGAAAGCATGCCAATGGCCAATTATATGGCCATTGACATGGAAAACAGTTTCAAAATAACAAAAAATAACTTTTATTTTTTTTGGCCGATTCCGGCCGTTTAAGCATAGGGCAGCAGCTCGCAAATCAGATCGGCAGGAAAATAAAAGTAAAACCTTGAAAAAAGCTTTTTTTGCAAAATCACAATTTTGCCATTATAGTCAATGGCAGGCAGAAGACAACAAGGTCAGTGAATAGTGGTTGCTAAAGGGGAAGGCTCACTGTCAGACTTGTAACTAGGCATTAGCAGGCAATTCTATGCGAATGAGGGGAATGATACTGAATCACAGATTTCCCTCATGGTTAGACTGCACCCAACTGTGCAGGTGCAGGTGCAGGAAAACCATGGTGCAAGCCTAAGAATTAGCTGACATCATAGAGGGGTGTGTCAGGCATACTGTAAGATTATTGGAGGTCTGTGGCTCAGGTTTGCCCTTAGCTTAGCAGAGTTAAGGAAGGGGGTGTGTCTGAAGCTGCCAAGCACACTTTACACTGCCTAAACAGGTGTGTGCACTGCGCACTGGGGTTTAAACAAAAAAAAAAAAATTAAACCAGGAAATAGCAGCTCTGTTCACATCTGAGCATTGGGTTTGCACGGCATGCCTCGGGGCTTAAACAGGAAGGCAATGGGAAGGGAAAATAGCATTAGGAAGGTAATCAAGGAGAACTAGCATAGCTGGCAGGTGAAATATATCAGAATCAGCCAATTACACAGGCAGCAGCCCATGCCAGCACACTACTATATACTACACAAACACCTTTCCCTCTGTTTTTTCCCACAAACTCTACACCACCGATGTACACAAATGGGGATATTTTACCTAAAAAAAGCAACAAAATGATAGGGGCTGCATTTGCTCTCATAAATCAACATATGGAAGAGGCTGAGGGTGGTGAGGATGAGAATGGTGATGACCAACCCACAGTGAGAAGGGGAAGAGTGTACAGACCTAGGGTAACCTACCAGGGGCTACATGAGCTGGAGATAGTGGAGCACTATAAGGTGGACATGGACCTCCTACAGCAAATTGTTGAGCTTTGCTGGCCACGCCTCACACAGAACGAACAGAGGGGAACCCATCCCAGTGGATACCAAGGTATGTGTAGGCTTAAGAATACTAGCCACAGGTACCTTCCAAAGGCCAACTGGAGATATCTTGGGGATCTCACAGGCATCAGCATCCAGGGAACTCCACCAGTTCCTGGATGCCATGTCAGCAGATGCCGGTGTGCACATATATTTTCTCAACACCCTTGAGGCATTGACCTGCAATATGCAGCTCTTACACCAAATAGCAGAATACCCTGAGGTAGTGGATGCATTATACTGCATGCACATACACATCAAAGTACCCCCCTGGCAAGCGGGGTAGAGTCTACATATACCACAAGGGCTTCCCCTCCATCAACTGCCAGGTCATGTGAGATGCCTAGGGCATTATAATGAATGTGTGTGCTGGCAGCCCGGGAAGCTTGACTCTGACATCTGGCATATGACGCAGCTGTTCCAGAGATTTGCCAGTGGGGACATCCCATATGGTCACCTAGTGGGGATGCTGGTTACGTACTGGAGCAGTGGCTGATGACACCCATAAGAAATACACACCCCCGAACAAGAACTTCATAATGAGGCACACGCACAGACCAGAATCATAATAGAGCATGTGTTTGGGATGCTCAAGTCATGGTTCCAGTGCCTGGACATATCCGGTGCAGCATTGCAGTACTCACCAGCTACATGTACCCAAATTGTCATTGTATGTGTCGTGCTATACAATATGATACTGTGGAAACAACTGCAGCAGGAACAGCATGTGGCAGGGCCACACAGCCTCCCACCATTGCCAAGGCCTGCACAGGCACAGAGTGACTCAGCGGAGGAACAACCTGAGCATGCCCCAGTAGGCAGAATGAGGCATTCCCAGTATGCCCAGACCTTGGCAAAGAGGCAACACATAGCACATACATTGACATGGTAGGAACCCAGGGAATGACACCTCATTCCAACTCCCACATACAGTAAAAGAGATGCCAAAAATGACACTACCTGTGCTTAACCATGTATAGGGAGTGTACTATGTGCATCCGACATAGACAGCCCTCCAGCACCATCCTCAATACTGGCACAGCCACAAGGTAAGTCATTCTCACTATCAATTGCTGAATGGAGTAGTATGTTCTGCTACCTGTATCTATGGTATGGATGTGAGTATGTTAGGGAATCGGGTAGCTGAATGGGATGCCAGTAGATAGTAGACACCTATATTGGCAGCATGAAATCCTTAAATACTGGTATTAATATAGTAGGCAGTACTAGACAAGGTGACAAAACCCACTGCAGAACATGTGGTGGGCCACGTGTGTGTCCATTGGACACACATATGCATGTCAGTGAGGCTCACATACCCAACAACAGTCTCAGCCAGCAGGACAGGTGTAGGCAAACACAAAGGAAAGCTGTGTTAAGGCCTCTGATTGATGGCTATGGAGAATAGCTCCCCTCCCGACTTACACAGACAGACTACAACAAGTCAGACAGATGGATTTTAGTTCTGAAGGGTAAGAAGTCTGAAACTGAAATGTAGGTCAATAAAACCTAAGAACTGTAGTACACTGATATGCTTCTAGTCTGCATGATTGGACAGAATACAGAATGAAATGGAATACCTGAAATACCAGTACAGTCATAGCAAATGTGTACAGTTGTCAGGTGTACCCCCCCCCCCAATCCTATGTAGAAATGTAGTAATGTGTATGTGTAAGTATAACAACAGTGGAGTACAGATTACCTGAGCTGGCCAAAGTAGCAGGATAGATTGTAGCACATGTACAATATGCAGGGCTGTGTGTGTTAGATTTTTGTGTGTTGTATATTGTGTGAAAGTGGTCAGCATGTAGGCATGGCGGGTTGTGTCCTGGTGGCCAGTGACCAGTACTTTTGATGAGAGAGCCAAGTTTTCACAACTGCAGTGCCAAACACAATGCATCCCAGCAAGACTCATTCCAGCAGTAATCCAAACTAATTGTTCAGATGTAATATCTGTCACCATCTGAAAGATGGACATGTCATGAATGTGGGCCCAGACATGCAAACAGTACACAGGTGGAAGTACCCTAGACAGAGAGTGTATAAAATGTTACTGACAAATGAACACACCTCTGGAATTGTACATACAGGTTAGCAGCACATTAGGTGGCTGTGTAGTATGGAATACTGATGTCGTCTGGCCAAACACTAGCAGGCCATAAAAGGCACAGGTATGAAGTACTGAGAAACTGCTGATATCCCTGCACAAGCCAGCATAAGTGGAATGCCCCACGTATATCTGTGAGTCAGCTGCAAGTAGCTTCCATAGCACATATGCACGCAGCTCACCCAACCATCAGCCACAGGTACCTCACAGGTCTTATCTCTGTTGTTGGGAATGAGTACAGTATGACCCACACCACTGTATGGGAATAGCCACAGAATGCAGCATGCTGAAGAGGTGTCCCATACAGTTGTGTCCCTAGCTGTAAGCAGCACCCTGCCAGCATCCCCACCAATGGTCAAGAAGGACTGAAACTATTGACATTAACAACTTTCACACCTACCATGCCACCACAGGGGAATATAGTGGCTTGTAGCCTGGGACTGTTGGAGTGACACAATCCACCGGCCTGCTACAGATGGCCTGCATAACCACCAAGTACCCTACAGTTCTCTGTCAAAAGCCTGCATCTCACCTGTACTGCCAATGTATGTTATCTCATGGACTCCCAAATAACAACATAACATAGTCCACAGAACCCAAATGCAAGGTCATGTTGACAAATCCCAGTAGCATATCCACCATGTCCTACTGCATGAACTGAGGACCAACCCCTAAATACTGCTGGGATGAAGTGATAACTATATGGATACTTATCAGATAATGTTTGCATAATGTTCGGAAGAGGATAGAATAACAGAAAGAAGGGTGTAGAAGCATGGATACCATGGAGTTAGTGAAGTCTGAAACTCAGCTGTGTGCACATACTATCCCTGCCTGCAAACACAAGAATGGGTGGCTACAAACCTGCTCATAGACCACAATGTGAAGGGGTAATGGCCAGAAATATGAGCCCTGACTGTGGGTAACCTGTGTGAATCTGTACATCTGTGAGATATGGCCACAGCTGGATATGGCCATGCTGTCATGTTGATGGCTGTACAAGCATGGTATCCTCAGCCACCAAAGTACTAAGGAGCTGAACCATTTACACATACCCATCAGCAAGGGTCTGCAGCTCCCCCTCCAGAATGGTATGATTGTGCAAGAATATGTAGGCTGCAGACTACAATACTGGACACAGCTTCAGTCATCCTGTGTTTCCCAGGAAATTACTGCAAGCAAATATGTATACCTGTCAGTAGTTGGTGACATAAAACATCACAGTGTAAAACAGTATATATGTCTGAATATCTCTGCTACCATGAAAACCATGTAGCAGAAGCAGCACAGACACAATTACTTACACTAACCCACAAATCCTTTGCTCATCATGACCCCATATTGTCAAATGATCTACAGATATCCTGCAGAAACAGGTTGCTAGCTGTAGGTGTAGAATACAAAAGCCTGCACTGGAGTACAAACTACCTGCAATGGAATCATGCATTCAATACAAAAAGTCATACTGGGCTTGGTCCCACACTTACAGAAACAAAGCCCCTGTCTGACAACAAAATACTGAATGGTCATACTGGGCATGCTCCCACAATTGCAGAAAGGAAGTCCATGTCTGGCAACAACAGTAGACTATACATATCTGACAGTTGCAGATGTTTGTGCACACACTTCACTTTACACACCAGTCATGCTTTGCATACAAATTGGATAGGAATACACATATATCTAAGGAAAGCACACTATAATAGGCCAAACCTACACATACATAGATGTGTGGAAGAGAGTGACAAACAGAGATAAAGAGTTTCCCATCATGAGGCCTGTCCCACCCAGCACACATCCAATTGGCTAAAACCACATGATGTGCAAATGCCAATCCCTGCAGACATTTGCTTCTGGTATTCCTCAGCACTATAGTGTCTACGGTGCTTGTGATAACTGTGTAACATGACGGTACAAGTCATTTGTCATCTAGCAGTCATATACACATTCTTGTTAAATGTAAACCTTTGTGTGACTGAGTGTTGTATATGTGCTTCCAGATGAATGGTTTATGGCCCATTCACACACACTTTGGCAAGCCTGCTGATGTCATTCACCTTGAAATACACCTTTGGGGAAGGCATGACCCTATAAGCTCCATGGCATGTGCTATAACTGTGTAATGCTATAGTGTGATGTACTAGTTAGGTAGGAGTTCTAATCCCAGACATGGCAACTATGAGACTCTGTGTGCAATTGGCTATGTGTGTGTGTGTGTGTGTGTGTGTGTGTGTGTGTGTGTGTGTGTGTGTGTGTGTGTGTGTGTGTGTGTGTGTGTAGAGATCAATGCTTTTGTGGCCATTCACAGTCACTACACTTTCCATTCCCAACTTTGGCAAGCCTGCTGATGTCATTCACCTTGAAGTACACCTTTGGGGAAGGAGTAGCCCTATAAACTCCGAGGCAAGTGCTATAAAGGCATAATGCTATAGTGTGATGTATTAGGTAGGAGTTTTGATCCCAGACATGGCAACTGTAAGATTGTGTGTGTTTGTGGGGGGGAGATCAATGCTTTTGTAGCCATTCACAGTCACTACACTTTCCATTGCCCAACTTTGGCAAGCCTGTTGATGTTGTTCACCTTGAAATACATATTTGGGGGAAAAGTAGCCTTGTAAGTTCTGTGGGGCATGCTATAACTGAGTAATGCTGTAGTGTGATGTACTAGTTAGGTAGGAGTTCTAATCTCAGACATGGCAAGTGTGAAACTCTGTGTGTGTTTGTTTGTCTCTTTAGGGATCAATGCTTATGATGCCATTCACAATCACTACAGTTCCGATTGCCTTGCTTTGGCAAGCATGCTGATGTCATTCACCTTGAAATACACCTTTGGGAAAGGAGTAGCCCTATAAGCTCTGTGGCACGTGCTATAATGGTGTATTGTTTTAGTGTGATGTACTAGTTAGGTAGGAGTTCTAATCCCAGAAATGGCAACTGTGTGTGTGTGTGTGTGTGTGTGTGTGTGTGTGTGTGTGTGTGTGTGTGTGTGTGTGTGTGTGTGTGTGTGTGCCTGTTTGTCTAGGGATCAATGCTTTTGTGGCCATTTACAGTCAGCACACTTTCCATTGTCCAGCTTTGGCAAGCCTGCTGTCATTCACCTTGAAATACACCTTTGGGGGAAAAGTAGCCATGTAAGATTCATGGGGTGTGCTATAAATACATAATGCTGTAGTGTGATGTAGTAGTTAGGTAGGAGTTCTAATCTCAGACATGGCAATTGTGAGACTGTGTGTGTGTTGGTGTGTGTGTGTGTGTGTATGTGTGTGTGTGTGTGTGTGTGTGTGTGGGTGTGTGTGGGTGTGTGTGGGTGTGTGTGTGTGTGTGTGTGTGTGTGTGTGTGTATATGTATGTGTGTGTGTGTGTGTGTGTGTGTGTGTGTGTGTGTGTGTGTGTGTGTGTAGGGATCAATGTTTTTGTGGCCATTCACAGTCACTACACTTTCTATCGCCCTACTTTGGCAAGCTTGGTGATGTCATTCACCTTGAAATACACCTTTGCAGAAGGAGTAGACCCATAAGCTCCGTAACGCATGCTATAACTGCATAATGATATAGTATGATGTACTAATTAAGTAGATGTTCTAATCCCAGACATGGCAACTGTGAGACTCTGTGTGCACATGTGTGTTTGTCTGTGTAGGGATCAATGCTTTTTTGGCCAATCACAATCACTACACTTTCCATTGCCCAACTTTGGCAAGTCTGCTGATGTCATTCACCTTGAAATACACCTTTGGGGAAGGCATAGCCCTATAAGCTCCATGGTGCATGGTCTAACTGTGTAATCCTGTAGTGTGATATACTAGTTTGATAGGAGTTCTAATCACAGACATGGCAACTGTGAAACTGTGTGTGTGTTTGTCTGTGTAGGGATCAATGCTTTTGAGGCCATTCATAGTCACTACACTTTCCATTGCCCTACTTTGGCAAGCCTGCTGATGTCATTCACCTTGAAATACACCTTTGGTGAAAGGGTAGCCCTGTAAGCTCTGTGGTATGTGCTATAACTGTGTAATGCTATAGTGTGATGCACTAGTTAGGTAGGAGATATATCCCAGACATGGTAACTGTGTGTGTGTGTGTGTGTGTGTGTGTGTGTGTGTGTGTGTGTGTGTGTGTGTGTGTGTGTGTATGTGTGTGTGTGTGTGTGTTTGTCATCAGTATTCTGTGTGAAGGTAGCTGTGATTGTGCAATAACAGGACTCATGGTGTAGGTTTTGGAAGTTTTTTATATGGAGGACCTATTATATGTCACAATGTCCACCTTACAAGGGCAACAGATGTCAAACAGCAGAGAGGCTGGTGTAGACAATCCATACCCCTACATGTGACATTATGGATTGGGGAACATTATAGGCAACACTTGCATTACCCAGAGAACACTCTCCACCCATGTCTCATACACAAACACACTTGGCTAGGCAACAACCAGTGTGTTGGTAGTTCCCTGCATATTGCCAACAGATAGTAACCATGGTGTGATTGCAGTGGACTACAGAGGACATGGCACCTTGTTCCATCCCTACAATAGGCAAATAATTGCATACAGTGGTCCTTTGCTATGTTCCCCACTGCATGCCTGCAACAACTGTACAGTCAGAAAATGTAACCCACAAAAGAAATACCATGCCTTATACACATGCCCTGTATGGACAGATGCCTCTAACACCTGTAAATACCTGTATCATGCTGTCAGTGTAGGTGCAGGATCAACCTGAGTTCCATTGCCAGTCCTCACCACATGAGGTCAGGAATTCCACATCAGATGATAACACTCTGTTCACACAACATGCCCCAGACACCCCACGTACACTTCCACATGTTACAGAACATGCCCGTGGGACATGTGCACATCCCAGACACTGTCCATGTTATGGAATATAGAACACATACATGGCAAGCATTGCACAGCACTGGCCACCCACAATAGTAACCCTGATGAGTGGATGGTGAATACAATACCCACCTGTGTGGTACAGAAACTACACCCCTGAGCAACACTGTAGAACATTGTCATGTGGTCTGATGCCAAGGTATACCATTTGCCTAGCCTTGTACAGCTTTCTGGCACAGGCAACCACTACACACCTATGAAGTAATGAACCTATGCATGTCAGTACTGGCAAACCTGTGTCTGTGTGTATGTGGAAATTAATGATTTGGAAGCCATTCATACTCACTACACCTCCCATTCCCCTAATGCAGCATTCCTTCTGATGTCAGTCACCTTGACATACCCTTCGCACATATATCAGCCTGATAACCTCTATGGTGCAGGTGATATGTGAGTAATACTGTAGTGTAGCAAACTAGTTAGTTAGAAATTCTAATCCTGACCCTGCCAACAGTAATAATGTGTGTGAGTCCATGAGAGAGTGTGGCTATGTTGTCCTTAACACCTGCTTTTGTGGACAGACACATGCACTACACTTACCTTATCCTTCCTTTATCACTATTGCTGATGTCACTCACCTTCAACTATACCTTTGGAGAGCTCTCCAACATGTAAGCTCTGTGGCATATGCAATAACTGCATAAAAATATAATATCAATACACAGTCAGGCAGGTGTTTGAAAGCCTGTACTGGTAAGTGTGTGCCACAAACCTACTTAGCTTTTACACTCCTACCCCCTTCCTTTCTTATTTTGTCTCTGTCTGTCTCTCTCAATCCCTGTCTGGTGGATGTGAAGAAGTACACCTGCTTTGCTTAAGCAGCAACTTGTGTTTTGTAAGTGGTGCTCATGATCAGCTGATGGTCTGTGCACAAATTGCAGTCCCCCACTAGCTGACAGCATGTGGAACAGCTGTGGTAACATTCCCATAGCCAAATGCATGCAACACAGTCCTATAACTAGGAACATCGTGTGGTAGTTGGCCCTTTTCATTCACTGTGAGCAGGACTTCATGGCGGTATTTCGCAAACAGCATCACAGAGGGTAGTGGGATATACCTTTTACAACATACACTGCGGAGAAAGGCCAATAAATAGGAGGAGGATGTCCCAGACATGAGTACAGAATGTAAGTCTTGCTTTTCAACATTTGTAGTAATGTTGGTTTAACAGGGTTTGTGTGGATATGGCTGGGCTACATGATTTAATACCTGTCATGACAGTGTTGTGTGGTTGAGGAAACTCCCACCTGTAGGGCTATCTGCAGACTGGCTAGTGTTTGGAAACTTACGTGTGGTGTGTTACTCACAGATGACCTATCTTATAGGTTCATAGGTTCATAGGTTCATAGGTTCATAGGTTCATACTAGGCTATCTGCCCTAGGGCATTTATAAGCCTAGCCAGAGTGTGTGTGGCTTTCACCACCCCTTAGGATGAGAATACTATACCCATTAGTTTGCTGTACCTCTGTCCAGCAGTGACACAGAGATGATTCCCGAGGTAAACCTACGATCTCCCATCCACTCGTCAAGATTTCTCTTGAACAGAGTCAGTGAGGGGCTCTGCCTCACATGGACTGGGATTCTGTTCCATAGTGTAGGGAGTCTCTGGGTGATGAATCTGTCCCTCCAGCACGTCCTATTTATATCCGTGTTGAGGTTTAAGTCTCTTGCTCTCGTGGCTCTGGTGGATTTGGATTTTTTGAGGTGGAGCATGTCCATTAATTCCGGGTTGGACATGGCCTTGTATGTCAGGCACAGATCACCTCTGAGCAGACGGTATGTGACTGAATAGAGCTGGAGTTTCTTCAGTTGGGCAGCGTATGACATATGTTTGAGCCCCTTTATCCTTTTGGTGAGGAACTTTTGGGGTCTTTCCAACTGCTGCAGGTGTCGGGTAAGGTACATTCCGAATGGGGCGTTGTACTCAATCATTGGTCTGATAAGTGAAGAGTACAGGAGTACAATGACCTCTCCTGATCTGGATGTGAATCCCTTCATGATCAGGTGGGCAATGTAGAAGGTCTTCCTAACCACCTTGGCAATGTCAGTGTCAAAAGAGAGGTTACTGTCAACTTGGGTCCCCAGGTCCCTGATAACTTCAGTTATCCATTTCTATGAGACCTCTCTGGAGGATGTCTGTGTCTGATGGAGTGTCAATTATGGTGCCCAGTTTGCAGTCATCTGCAAATTTTGTCAGCCACAATCCCCCTATGTTTGCCTGCACTTCAGAAAAATAAATGCCAAACAAGAGGGGGCCCAGGACTGAGCCCTGTGGGACACCGCTCGTGACCGGCTTAGAGTCTGACATGGCACCAGCAACTCTAACCCTGTGGGTTCTGTCCTTGAGCCAGTTTGCAACCCATCTTGTGACATATGGGTTTACATCTAAGCTAGTGAGCTTTTCTATGATGCCCGAGTGGGGTATTGTGTCGAACGCTTTTGCTAGGTCAAGGTAGGCTGTGTGAACTGCCTTACCCTCATCAATGGCCTTAGTGACTGTTTTGAAAAGTCGACCAAGTTCAAGAGGCAGGATCTGCCCTTGACAAAGCCAAATTGGGTAGGATCCAGTGTCTGTAGGTCCCCAATGTTTTTATTTATGAGTTCCATTATGATCCTCTCCATAGCTTTGCAGACAAGGCTCGTCAAGCTTATGGGGCGGTAATTTCCAGGGTCCGTAGAAGCACCGCCTTTGTGGAGTGGGACCACAGTTGCCATACGCCATTCTTTGGGTACGTATCCTGTAGTAAGGCTAAGATTAAACAGCAGCCTTATGTGTGGGTTTAGTTCCTCATTGAGTTTGTGTAGCCCACAGCCGGGGACACCGTCCGGTCCCATTGATGCTGTGTTTTTTGCTTTAGAGAGAGCAGCTCTCACCTGGGCATCTGAGATGTTTGGGAGGCTAGACTCTGGTGGGATAGATATTTCTCCTTTTGGGGGGGGAGGGGAGAAATTTGCACTGAACCTGTCTGCCAGTATGTTGGCAATGTCTGTGGGTTCAGTGATTTTTGTATCATTTTGGACTAATTCTGAGCATATCTGGGAGTTTCCACCCAGGTTTCTAACATAGCTAAAGAAGGCCTTATGATTGTCTTTTGTGTCATTAGCGATTTTTCTCTCACAGTTGGCCTTGGATGATTTTATGAGTGATCGTAGTTTTTTGCTAGTAGTGATCAGAGATGCCTTCCCATTTAGGGATTTTGCTCTGTCATGTAGTAGCTTTCTCCTCTTGTTGTAGAGTTTGTTTATGGCTGGGGTCCACCAGACCGGGCGCCTACCTTTGGTGGAAAGGGTCTTGATTTTATTAGGGATTGCTTGATCCATACATTCCTGGAGGTGCTCGTAGAAGGCATTTGTAAGGGTTTCTTTTGAAATGCATTAGCATAGTCTGAGGATTGCAGTCAGTACATGGTGACAGCCATGAGAGTTATTGACTTCATATCCCTCAGAAGACATATGTCACAACAAACCCTGTTACACCAGTAAATGTATGAGGTTATAACAGCAACATGTCAATATTGGCCTTGTATCTGTGTTTCCAGCCACAGTTTTATCAACCTTTGTACATATGCCATGCAGTAAGAGGTGTATATGTTCTGTACACCATTATTTATTGACATCATACCTGATAACAAGCCAGTGAGATATCAGACTGCTAGAAATATTATATAGTAGGGGTTATATTTGAGGAAAAAAAACTGGACATTCTGTTGTAGTGTGTACAGTAGTGAGGTCTGCGTACTTATGGTGATTGTCGACAGAGTGTGTATTGCGAATATGTACCTTGGCCTGTGTACAGACTGTGGTAGATGTCATTGTTCTTGGTCCTGTTTATTTATTAATTTATTTATTTATTTCAGTTTGATTACCAGGGAGGTACACTGGGCTTGGGGGCCCATTTTTAGTGGAGGCCTGGGGAGAAAAGCTCCACAAAAACAACAGTATTAATTACAAAAAAGAGTTCAGACAAAAAAGTACATTAGAATTAACAGGTAGCTACAACTAGTCCACAATACCATTATCAGATGGCTAAAAATAGTAAAAGTATTAATAGTTTAAGTTAAATTCAGCAGGAAAAAACAAAAAAATTATGGGATATTGTAAAAAAAGAAGAATTTACTGTTTAGTAGCTTATGCAATTAGTATTTTAGAAGAAGTGAGGAGGAAAGGAGGTCAGCCTATAGTGGCTTAGTAGCTTCTGCATATAGTGCAAAAATGTATTAGTAGCTTATACAGCTAGTATTTTTGGAGAGGCTAGAGGAGCTTAGTTAAGTATAGAGGTTAGCCAGGAGAGAAGGAGGAGGATAGTTTGAAAGGTGTCGGTTGAAGATTGCAGTTGCATATTCTGTTTAGATAGATGTGGGAATGAAGTTGGGTTTTGAAGTTATCTAGGTTGATGCAGGTTCTTAGAGAGGTGGTTAAGGCATTCCATTTTTTAGCTAGGGTAAAGGATAAGAGCAGTTGGCCAGCTGGGCACTTGGGATTTTGTACTGTGATCAGGTTTTGGTGAGAAGATCTAAGGGATCTAAGGGGGGTATACGGTAGAAGAATATTGGAAAGAGCAGGACAGTTAGTTGGATGGAACACTAATTTATGGGCTGTGGTGAGTTGGAGAAAGATAAGATGATTGAGGAGTTCAAGCCAGTTTAGAGAGTGAAGGGAGGAGCAGTGATGAGTGGAGGATTTGGCATTAGTTGCAAATGTGGATATTTTGTTGTAGCATTGTTCCAATTTGGAGGTAAGAGTAGATGATAGATCAGTGAGCAGAGGAGCACCACATAGTAGAGAGGAAAGGAGGTAAGTAGAGGCAAGGGCTAGCCTAGTGGAAGGAGACAGAAAGTGGTTGTTTCTATACAATAAGCCAAGTTTTATGTGTGTTTTTTTATGTTTAGCTGGATATGAGCATTGAATTTCAGCTGGTCATCAATTGTAACACCAAGAAGTTTGTTGGAGGTTACTATCTCGATAGTGGAGTTGGTAGGGCTGGTAACATGGAAAGAATTTTTATCAAGAGATGAGGATTTGGAGGGGGGAAGAGGAGGATCTTAGTTTTGTTGGCATTAAGGAAGAGGTGATTTTGGAACATCCAGTTTTCAATGGTTGAAAATGCTGTTTGGGTTAGAGCTTGGAGCTCTGTTAGGTTAGGGGCGTGGCTGATCAGAGTGGAATCATCAGCGTATTGCACAATTGTGGTGTTGGGGATGGCTTTATGAAAGTCGTTAATAAAGATATTGAACAGTAATGGGCCAAGAATGGAACCTTGAGGTACTCTGGTAGGCATAGGAAGGAAGGTAGATGTTGCTTGGCCCCATTTCACAGCTTGAGACCTGTTTGAAAGGTAGCTAGTGAACCAGGAAACAGCTTTTTGGCTAAGGTTGAAGTTAGAGAGATGGTTTAGAAGGAGGGAGTGAGAGGTGGTGTCAAATGCTTTGGATAGATCCAGTAGAACAGATGATACTAAGTTACCAGAGTCATGGGCAGAGTTCACAGAACGAAGGAAGGAGAGAAGGGTGGTGTTAGTACTATGTCCTGGAAGGAAGCTGTGTTGGGTAGGAGAGAGTAGTTGGTGTTCAGTAAGGAAAGGCAAGAGCTGCAGGTGGATACATTTTTCTAGAATTTTGGATATAGGGGAGAGGATGGCAATGGGATGGAAATTAGAGACATTACAATTTTTGCCACCTTTGTGAAGTGGAAGAATGAAAGCAGAACGCCAGAGTTTGGGCACATAGGATTTGTGTAGAGACCTGTTTATTAGGATGCTGATAGGTACAGCAATGGAATCAGAAACGATCTTTAGGAAGGAGGATGGGATGTTATCAGGGGCATTGGAGCAAGGCTTGAGTGTATAGAGCAGTTTCTTTATTAGGTCGGTGGGTACGGGTTTGAGTTCAAAAGTAGGGGGGTGGAAAGGGAAAGGAAGATTGATATGGGGGAGGGTTATTGTTGGTGAAAGTCTTGGTTAGATCGGAGATGGAAGAGGTGAAGAAGGAATTGAATAGTGAGGCAATTTCAGGGTCAGATTTGCTGGTGTCAGGACAGGGGCTGTTTTTTGTACCTGGTCTAAGGAGGGAGTTAATGGAGTTCCAGAATTGTTTGGGATTTCTTGTGTGGTTTTCTTGTAGTTTGATGTAGTAAGACTTTTTATCTGTAATGACTAGTTTCTTGGCCAGGTTTCTTAATTGCTTAAACTGAAGGAAGATTTCAGGCTGTTTGTGTTTAAGGTAAGCTTTCCAGATTTTATCCCTTTGGTGCATAATCTTTTTTGTCTCTTTGGTGAGCCAAGGGGTGGTTTTAGTTTTGATTCTTTTTCTTATTGGAGCTTAGGAGTTAAGGATAGTTAAGAATGTAGAATTGAAATAGGCAATGGCTTCGTCTAGAGGCAGCGTTTTTAGGGGGTTCCAGTTAGTTAGCTTAAGGGAGTTAGAAAGAATTTTGATTAAAGTTAGTTAGGTTACGAGTTTGAATAAAGTGGTGACAGTGAGGGGAGGTGGGAGTGGCTCGAATGGAGAAGGCAGGGAGGTGGTCTCCTAAAGGGTCAGGATTGACACCAGACATTATAACTTTGTTAGGATGTGATACAAGTATCCAGTCAAGTATTTTGCCAGGGGGGTTGTTTTTGTTAGGTCTAGTAATGGAGTTAGTAAGTTGAGTGAAGTTGAATAGGTTGATAGTAATGGAGTGATTAGGATTACTGATTTTTCCCCAGTCAATGTTTACATCTCCCAAAATAAAGGTTTCTAGTTTAATGTTAGATGAGGACCATGAGAGGATGTCTTCCAAAGTACTTGCATTGTTACCAGGAGGAATATAGAGGGAAATAATTCAGATGCTTTTGTGGTTGTTTATTTTTAGTATGCCAATGATTAGTTCTGCATTATTGAAAGAGGGGATGTTGTTAGGGTATGGGGTCATAGTTAAGACGGAGTAGATTAAAGCAACTCCACCACCTCTTCTATTAGTGCAGTCAGATCAGAGAGAATGAAATCCTGGAGGTAAGAATTCAGAGTCATTAATGTGAGGTTTTAGCCAGGTTTCAGAGATGGCTGCTATGTCTGGGGAGTTATGGGTAAGCCAGGCATGGAAGAGTGTTAATTAATTTTTTAAGCTTCGTGCATTGATTGTGAGGAACTTGAGGTTTTTATTAGTAATTTTGTTGTTGGTGCTAGGCTGATTTATAGGAGAGACGTTTGGACCTGGATTTGTAGGAGAGAAGTTTGGACCTGGATTGGGGTATATATCGCCAGCTAAATGAAGGTGAGTATAATTGGGGATACGCTTATTTGATATGCAATTTGATAGATGACATTGGTAGTGGTTTGGTTTAAGTTTGTGGTTGTTAAAGATTGGAAAAAGTTTTATTTTGAAGAGAAGTAGAGGGTGGGAAGCGACTAAAGAAGCTGAGATGTTGTGGAAGTGGGATGTAGGGTGGTGCTGGGGAGTCAAATGAGGAGAGAGCACATGAAAGTCAGTATAGAAGGTTAAATGGTATAGGGGTAGTAGAAGCAAGATGAAGGGAAAGAAAAGAAGGACTTTAGATGGAAGGCTGAGCAAGGTAATGGGAGACTGATAATATTGAAAGAGAAGGTGAATGTGAGATAGTGTGTTGGGGGTGTGGTGGAGGAAGTGGGAGGGGAGGATGCGAGTCCTGATTGGCCGGTGAAGAGGGAAGGACTAATAGTGAGGTGTATCATGATTGGGTGGAGAAGAGGGAGGGACTATTGGGTGAGGGATAAATCTGGAACCACTGGGGGTGGGTGGGGATTAGGGGCAAGGTAGGGGGAGCAAAGTTAGCCCGCAGGGTGAATGGAGCAGGAAGAGCCAAGAAGGCGGGAAGGCCAAAAACAATCAGTGACCTGAGGCAGGAGAAAGAGAACTACTGCAGGGGTGCAGGTATATGGATTATAAGCTTTGTATTGTACTAAAAATCTTAGTTTCTTAAGTTTTATTGGGGAAAAAACTACTTTTAAAGAAAAAAAACAAGTATAAGTGTACGGAGAGATAAAATTACAGCTGTCTTTGTGAGGGGAAGATACACTTTTTAGAACAAGTATATGTGTGTGGAGAGATGAAATTACAGCTATTCTTGGTAAGGGCAGAGACACTTTCTAGGTAGAGTTGATAAGTGGAGAGTAAGATGGAGGTTTTTGCTGGGCTTATTATTAGGAGGACGCTGCCATCTAGTGGAAAAAGGAGGGAAGTGCACTTAGAGGAGAAGAGGTTCTACTTGGAAGTTCGGGATATAGAGATTGGATAGAGGTGGACTATAAATCAAGGATGGGGTTGGGGGGCCTGTGCAGTGACCAGTGGTAGGCTGCTTTCATGTGTGCCAGGTAGAATGATGCTCAAGTAAGGTAGATGCTAGAAAAACATATGTAAGACAGATTAAATACACTGAGTCTCTTTAGGGAGAATAAGGTCGCAGTAAACTTAAAATAGATCAAGCAGACTGTCCACCGTCGTGTACTCTTTGATAGGAAGGATATTCTGTTTGGCAGTGAAGAAGGGGAAAAATACCTTGGGGGGCGGCTGAAAAGAAGAGCGAGAAATACCAATAGTTAGAAAAATTGGTAGGTGAAAAAATAAGAAAATAGAAAAGAAGGAGAGAGCAGGAAGTAGTAATAAGAGCAGAAATAGAGGAGGGAGTTTATAGTGTGGAGTAAATTTGTACAGAAGAGGGATAAATGTAAGGTGGAAACAAAAGACTATTCCTAGGTGGAAGAAATAATCCAAAGCAGTACTTACAAGAGAAGGATAAGGAAAACACAGTTAGTACATTCAATTAAACACATGAAGACCTTTAGTTGAGGTAGGCCTTAGTAATAGCAATATCCAAATACAAAACAACTTTATTAATATCAGCAATCATAGAGAACAACACCAGGATACTAGAGATTGAGTGCAGTATCTAATGCTGCTTAAGAGACGCCTCGGTAAGGCTCGCTAGTGTTTCAGCATTGAGCAGCTTAGTAGACCTGAAGTTGCATGCTGTTCCAGTGTATTGTTCCCTATTGGCCTACATGTTTGCAAGACCAAACCCACACATGTCCCATACCACAATCAGGCATCGGAATACACTGTGTATTGGCCCAGTATATGTAGGGTTAGTGTTTTAGTGTCACATATGAGGATGGTGTTGATCAGACAGTCCACATACTGTAATATTAAGCAAGCTTACCATATGTGGCTATGGCTGTGCCTGTATTCAGATTGGTTGTAGGTGTGGGCTTTCACAGAGGTGTCTATTATTCCATGCTGTTACATGCCTGTAGGGCCTGCTATATTTGCATGTACGTGTGTATTCCCCTTAAAAAATATAGGCCAGTGTTTTGGCAGTCTGCCTGTAGTTTGCACAGTGCTTTGTGACATGCCAAGCATCTCATTGTACTTACCCAGTGCGATATATCCAGATATTTGTCAGATGTACTGTTGCTGGGCCACCATAACTGTTGTGTATTTCTGGCAAAGCAGTGGGATGCTGTACAGATGTATGTCACTAACTAGTGGGTAGTATGCGGCCTTGTGACCTTTGCTCCTCCAGTTATTATGTGTCAGGACAGGAGTGTTTGAATGCATAAACTGTGTAAGCATATGTATTCCAGTATTTATGTGACATACCCATTTACATCGCTATTAACATCCACCTTGTCAGGCTTGGTCCACATGTCTTGCACTAAGGGGTTTTGTGTATACCTCTTGACTGACCAGAGTGTGTCAGACTGTCCACGTTTATTGGTCATATCCCTGCTGTATTCCACAGGATCATTACTGGGATATATGTGGTACTGTACTATAATGATCTTAGGATGTCTGTCAGTAACTGATGGCATACATGTCAATATCGGAAGTGACTTTCCACACACAGCATTTCAGTTAAGACAACCCCTGTTTTAGTAGCAACAGTCTACATTTATACCTACAATATTTACATGATGTCCGCTTGCTCTGCTCTAAGAGTTTGCGACTATTGGTGCTGAGGTATGACTCTACTACATGTTCTGGACATATGTTAAACATATATGTATATATAAATATATATATATATATATATATATATATATATATATATATATATATATATATATATATATATATATATATATATATATATATATATATATATATATATATATATATATATATATATATATATATATATATCTACACACACACACACACACACACACACACACACACACACACACGCACACACACACATATACATACAGACACACACATATATATATATATATATATATGTATATATACATATATATATATATATATATATATATATATATATATATATATATATATTATAATTAAATATATATCCATATCCTTGTTATGTGTAAACATGACTGTTGTATATACCTTCCCAGATGTATGTAGATATAGCATACATGATTCAACAGTAATATCACTAACAAGTACTACACCATTGTAGAAGTCAAAGCAGTTGTTCAATACTATTCAGCATGTGTGTGTGTGTGTGTGTGTGTGTGTGTGTGTGTGTGTGTGTGTATGTATGTAGAAAGCAATGCTTTTTAGGCTAGTCACACTCACTACAATTCAAATGCTCTACTTTGTCAAGGCTTCTGATGTCATTCCCTGTGAAATACACCTTTTGGAAAGGTGTAGCCCAGTAATTTCAATGGTATGTCCTATAACTGCGTACTGACATAGTGTGATAAACTAGTTAGGTAGAAGTTATAATCCTAGATATGGCAAGTGTGTGTGTGTGTGTCCCTGTCTGTGTAGAGAGCAATGCCTTTTAGGCTAGTAACAAAAAAAAGAGGTCATTGTTCCCCTCTACTCATCACTCATTTGAATTATTATAGAGTACAATGCCCCTTTTGGTATGTACCTCAAAAGACATCTGCAACAACTGGAAAGGCTGCAAAAATACCTCATAAGGAGAATTACTGGTCTCAAACAGATGCCTTATGCAGACCGTCTCAAAGAACTCCAGCTTTACTCCATCGCATATCACTTACTCAGAGGCGATCTCTGCCTAACATACAAAACTATGCCAATCCCAGAGCTGTTGGACATGCTCCACTTAATTAAATCCAAATCCCTCCAGGCTACACACTCTAGGGAGCTAAACCTTGTCACCACAATAAACAGAACATGCTGAAGGGATAGATTCCTGTCCCAGCGATTTCCTATACTCTGGAACAGACTACCTATCTATGTCAAACAGAGCTCCTCATTAACACTCTTCAAGAAAAATCTTGATGATTGGATGGGTAATAGTAAATTCACCCCGGGGATCACTTCTCTGGTTCTGCTTGACAGGGGCACAGGAAAAAAGTACCTTTTTGGCTAGGCTTGTATAGGCCCTAGGGCCAATACACTAATACCTACCTATGAACCTATGAACTACAATTCAAAGGCCTACTTTGGCATGGCTGCTGATGTCATTTACTGTGAAATACACCTTTGGGAAAGGTGTAGTCCAGTAATCTCTGTGGCACATCCCATAATTGCATAGCTGTAGTGTGATAAACTAGTTAGGTAGGAGTTCTAATCCCAGACATGGCAACTGTGTGTGTGTGTGTGTGCGTGTGTGTGTGTGTGTGTGTGTGTGTGTGTGTGTGTGTGTGTGTGCCTGTGTAGAGAGCAATGCTTTTTAGGCTAGTCACACTCACTAGAATTAAAGTGCCCTACTTTGGCAAGGCTGCTGATCTCATTCACTGTGAAATACACCTTTGGGAAAGCTGTAGCCAAGTAATTTCCATGGTGTGTCCTATAACTGTATACTGCTGTAGTGTGATAAACTAGTTAGGTAGGAGTTCTAATCCCCGGCATGGCAACTATGTGTGTCATTGTGTAGAGAGCAATACATTTTAGGCTAGTTACTCTCACTACAATTCAAATGTCCTACTTTGGCAAGGCTGCTGATGTCATTCACTGTGAAATACACCTTTGGGAAAGCTGTATCCCAGTAATCTCCGTTAGGCATCCTATAACTACATACTGCTGTAGTGTGATAAATTAATTAGGTAGGAGTTCTAATCCCAGACATGGCAACTGTGTCTGTGTGTGTGTGTCTGTCTCTGTCTAGGGTGCAGTGATTTTTAGGCTAGTCACTTACATTACAATTCAAATGCCCTACTTTGGCAATCCTGCTGATGTCATTCACTGTGAAATACACCTTTGGGGAAGGAGTACTCCAGTAATCTCCTTGGCGCATCCTATAACAGTGTAATGCTGTAGTGTGATATAGAACTGGTAGGGGTTTCTATTCCCACACATGGCAGTTGTGGATGTTTTTGTGTGTGTTTCTATGTCAGTGTAGGGAGAAAGTCTTTTTAGGCTGGTCACACTCACTACAATTCAAATGCCCTACTTTGGCAATCCTGCTGATGTCATTCACTGTGAAATACACCTTTGGGGATGGAGTACTCTAGTAATCTCCGTGGTGTGTCCTATAACAGTGTAATGCTGTTGTGTGATATAGAACTCTGGTAAGGGTTTCTGTTTCCACACATGGCAGTTGTGGATGTTTTTGTGTTTGTTTCTATATCTGTGTAGGGAGCAATGCTTTTTAGGCTAGTCACACTCATTAAATTTCAAATGCCCTACTTTGGCAATCCTGCTGATGTCATTCACTGTGAAATACACCTTCGAGGAAGGAGTACTTCAGTAAGGTGCATGACGCGTCCTGTAACAATGTAATGCTGTAGTGTGATATACAACTCTGTTAGGGGTTCTATTCCCACACATGGCAGTGGTGGATGCTTTTGATTGTGTTTCTATGTCTGTGTAAGCAGCAATGCTTTTTAGGCTAGTCACACTCACTGCAATTCAAATGCCCTACTTTGGCAATCCTGCTGATGTTATTCACTGTGAAATATACCTTTGAAGAAGGAGTACTCTAGTAATGTCTGTGGTTCATCCTATAACAGTGTAATGCTATAGTGTGATATAGAACCTTGGTAGGGGTTCTATTCCCAGACATGGCAGTTGTGGATGTTATTGTGTGTTACTTTGTCTGTGTAGGGAACAATGCTTTTTAGGCTAGTCACACTCACTAGAATTCAAATGCCATACTTTGGCATTCCTGCTGATGCCATTCACTGTGAAATACAACTTTGGGGAAGGAGTACTCCAGTAATCTCCATGGCACGTTCTATAACTGCTTAGTGCTGTAGTGTAATAAACTAGTCAGGTAGGAGTTCTAATCCCAGAAATGACAGGTGTGTGCGTGTGTGTGTGTGTGTGTGTGTGTGTGTGTGTGTGTGTGTGTGTGTGTGTGTTTTTCATTCGTATCCTGTGTGGAGGTGGCTGTGATTGTGTTACAACTGGACTCACTGTGCAGCGGGGTTTGCAAATTGTTTATATGGTGGCCCTAGTATATGGCACAATGTCCACCATATAGGGATAACAGATGTGAAATAGCCAAGAGGCTGGGATGCAAATCCATACCCCTACATGTGACATCAAGGCGAGCTGAACAAAGTTAGCAATGCTTGTATTACCCAGAGAACACCCTCAACCTATGTCTCATACACACACACACACACACACACACACACACACACACACACACACACATACATGCACTTGCCTAGGCAACAACCATTATGTTGGTAGTACCCTGCATATTTCCTGCTGATAGTAACCATTGTGTGATTGCAGTGAGATACAAAAGGCATGGCACCCTGTCCATCAGTCCAATAGGCATGTACATGCAGAATGTGCACCTTCCCTATGTTCCCCACTGGACACCTGCAACACCTGTGGTGCCATCAAATGTGACCCACAAAGGACATACCATGCCAGAAACACATGCCCTGTATGGACAGATGCCACTGACACCAGGGAATATATGTATCATGCTATCAGTTTAGGTGTAGGGTCAACTTGCTGTCCATTAACAGTTCCCGCCACATGAGGCCAGGACTGGCACATCTGATGATAACAATCTGTATACACAACATGGGCTAGACACCCCAGGTACAGTTCCACATGTAACTGTACATGCATGTGGGATGTGTAAACATCCCAGACACTGTCCATGTCATGGACTAAGGAACACATATATGGCAAGCAATGCACAGCAGTAGTCACACATAATAGTTACACAGGTGACTGAATAAATACAATACCCACCCATGTGGGCAAATCCAGTCACTACACTCCTGAGCCACACTGCAAGCCATTGTCATGTGGCCTGATGCCAAGGTATACCCATCACCTAGCCTTGTAAAGCTATCTGGCAAAGTTGACCACTACACACCTGTGAAGCAATGCACCCATGCATGTCAGTACTGGCACCCTGTGTCTGTGTGGTGTATGATGCCTTTGACCACATTCACACTCACTACAACTCCCATTGGCATACTGAAGCATGCTGTCTGATGGCAGACACCTCCACATACCCTTTGCCCATATAACCTCCGTATAAGCCTGTGGTGCATGTGATACCTGCACAGTACTGTGTTGTGGCAATCTAACTAGTGATGAGTTGTATTCCTGACCCTACCAAGTGTGACAATGTGTGTGGGTCCCTGAGAGAGTGTGGCTCTGCTGATGCTGACACCTGTTCATGCAGAAAGGCACGTGTACTACACCTACCTCATAGCTACCATATCACTGTTGCAGATGTCACTCACAATCACATATACGTTTGGAGGGCTCCTCAACATGTAACCTATGTGGCACGTACAGTAACTGCATAGACATGTGATAGCAATACATAGTCAGTCAGGGGTTTGATACCCTGTACTGGTAGGTGTGTGACACAAATATGCTTAAGTTTTACTCTCCCACCCCGCGCTGACTTATCTTTGCCTCTGTCTGCCTCTCTCACTCCCTCCCTCTCTGGTGGATGTGAGACGTACACCTGCTTTGCTTAGGCAGCAGCATGTGTATTGTAAGTGATGCTCATTATCAGCTGATGGCTTCTGCATGAATTGTAACCCTCCTCTAGCTGAGTGTATGTGGAACATTCCCATAGCCAATTCCATGGAAACACACTCCAATATCTAGGAACATCATGTTAGTGTTGGGCCTTTTCATTCACTGTGAGCAGGAACTAGATTTGTTGTTTGGCAAACAGCATCATAGGTGGATTGGGGATTTACCTCTAATAACATACACTGTAGAAACAGGCCGACATACAGGAGGGGGATCAGCCTGACTTGACTACAGACTTTAATTGCTGCTATATTGCATTTGGAGTAATGTTGGTTTAACAGGGTGTGTGTGGCTATGGCTGTCCTACATGTTTTAATGCCTGTCATGGCAGTGCTGTGTTTATGAGGAAATCCTCATCTGTAGGGTCATCTGCAGACTGGGCAGTGTGTGGTGCCTTTTGTTTCTAGTGTTACCCACAGAGCACCTATCTGTGAACTGCAGAAGGTAGTGTAAAGATTGCAGTCAGTAGATGGTAACAGCCATGAGAGTTAATGACTTCATATCTCTCATAGGACATATGCTACAACAAATCCTGTTACAACATTAAATGTATGAGATTATCACAGCTGCTTGTCAATATTGGCCCTATTTTTCTGCTTCCAGCCACAACTCTGTCAACCTTTGTACATATGTCATGCCATAAGAGGTGCATATGTTCTGTATACCATATTTATTGACATCATATCTGATAACAAGCCAGTGAGATATCAGACTGCTACACATGTTATGTATAGCAGGGGTTACATTTGAGGACATAACCAGTGCATTTTGTGGTTGTGTGTACAGTACTGAGGTCTGTGTACTTATGGTGATTGCCGACAGGGTGTGTATTGTGAATATGTACCTTGGCCTGTGTACAGACTGTGGTAGATGTCATTGTTCTTAGTCCTGTTTTATCTGATGTTACATGCTCCTCCCCTGTACATTACACAATCGTTTACATGTTTGTAGGGCCAAACACACACATGAACCATACCACAGACAGGCATCGGGCCACACTGTGCAGCAGCCCAGTATATGTAGGGTAGTCTGTGAGTGGCACATAGAGGTTCATAGGTTCATAGGTTCATACTAGGCTATCTGCCCTAGGGCATTTATAAGCCTAACCAGAATGTGTTTGGCTTTCGCCACCCATTTTAAATGAATTTTGCTATGCCCTTTTTCGAGGTTAGTATACTCTGCCTCTGTCTAACAGTGACACAGAAGTGATACCCAGGGTAAACCTACAATCTCCCATCCACTGATTAAGATTCCTCTTGAAGAGAGTCAATGAGGGACTTTGCCTAACCTGGACTGGGATTTTATTCCAGAGTGAAGGGACCCTCTGAGTTATGAATCTGTCCCTCCAGCATGTCCTATTTATTTCAGTGCTGAGGTTCAAGTCTCTCGAGCGCGTAGCTCGATAGGATTTGGATTTTCTGAGGTGCAGCATGTCCATTAATTCCGGGTTGGACATGGCTTTATATGTCAGGCACATATTGCCTCTGAGCAGGCGGTATGCCACTGAGTAGAGCTGGAGTTTATTTAACCGGGCAGCATATGGCATCTGTTTGAGCCCTTTGATCCTCTTGGTGAGGTACTTTTGGGGTCTTTCCAATTGCTGCATGTGTCTGGTAAGGTACATCCCAAAAGGGGCATTGTACTCAATTATGGGCGTGATGAGGGATGAGTAAAGAGGCATGATGACCTCCCATGATCTAGATGTGAATCCCTTCATGATTAGGTGGGCTATATAAAATGTTTTTCTAACCACTTTGGCTATGTGGTTGTCAAATGAGAGATTGCTATCAACTTGGATACCCAGGTCCCTAATTACTTCTTCCATACTTAATGGATTACTACCTATGTGATAATTTGTGGGCACTTTGTTTTTGCCAAAGGGAATGACTATACACTTTTTGGCATTTAGCTTGAGGCTATGGCTCTGGCACCAGTTGTCTGTTTCTATGAGGCCCTTTTGGAGGATGCTTGTGTCGGCTGGAGAGTCGATTATGGCGCCTAGTTTGCAGTCATCAGCGAACTTGTCAGCCACAGTCCTTCCATGTTAGCCTGTACCTCCGAAAAATATATACCGAACAAGAGAGGCCCCAGGACTGAGCCTTGTGGGATGCCACTTGTAACTGGTTTGGAGTCTGACATGGCTCCAGCAATTCTAACCATGTGGGTTCTGTCCTTGAGCCAGTTTGCAACCCATCTAGTGACATGGGGTTTATATTTAAGCTGGTGAGCTTATCTATAATGCCCGAGTGGGGTATTGTATCGAAGGCTTTTGCAAGGTCCAAGTAGGCTGTGTGGACCACCTTCCCCTCGTCAATGGCCTTGGTGACTGTTTCAAAGAAATCGACCAGGTTTAACAGGCAGGATCTGCCCTTAACAAAGCCGAACTGGGTAGGATCCAGTGACTGTAGGTCCCCAATATCTTTATTTATGAGGTCCATGATGATCCTTTCCATAGCTTTGCAGACCAAACTAGTCAGGCTTATGGGGCGATAGTTTCCAGGATCCGTTGAGGCACCTCCTTTGTGGAGAGGGACCACTGTTGCTGTACACCACTCTTTGGGTACATATCCTGTAGTAAGGCTGAGATTGAACAGTAGTTTTATGTTTGGGTTTAGTTCTTCTTGGAGTTCATGTAGGACGCAGCCCGGGACACCGTCTGGTCCCATTGATGCTGTGTTTTTTGCTTTGGAGAGGGCAGCTCTTACCTGAGCATCTGAGATGTCAGGGGGGCAGCACTCTGCTGGGATAGATGTTTGCTCTTTTGGAGGGGAAGGGGGGGGGGGAAAGTTTGCGCTGAACCTGTCAGCTAGGATGTTGGCAATGTCTGTGGGTTTGGTGTATTTTTTGTCATTTTGGACTAATTCTGAGCATATCTGGGAATTCCCACCCAGGTTCCTAACATAACTAAAGAAAGCCTTGCGATTATCCTTAGTGTCCTGTGCAATTGTTCCCTCAAAGCTGGCCTTAGATGATTTTATGAGTGCCCGTAGTTTTTTGCTAATACTGATCAGAGATGCCTTCCCTTTTGGGGATTTTGCTGTATCATGTAGTAGCTTCCCCCTTCTATTGTATAGTTTGTTTATGGCTGGGGTCCACCAGACAGGACGCCTAACCTTGGAGGATTGGGTCTTGGTTTTATTTGGGATTGCATGATCCATGCATTCCTGAAGGTGTTCATAGAATGCGTTTATAAAGGATTCTGCGGTCTGGGCTGTATTTTCCACAGGCCCAGGGGCTTTGAAGGATTCCACCTCAGTTTTGAGGAGTGTGAAATTTGCTTTAGAGAAGTTTTTCACTGTTGTTTTCTGGGCAGGGGCTGGGGTCGGGATGTGAATATCTAGTGAGATTAGTTTATGGTCTGATCTTACCAGTGAGGGATACACTTCTGGTCTGGAGCATAGAGTCCCCATGTTGGTGATAATCAGGTCCAGTATGTTTTCCCCTCTTGTGGGAGTGGCAACAAGTTGTTCCATAGCATTTGAGTTTATAAATTCTAGGAACCTTTGGGCTAGGGTGTTGGAGCTAGAGTAATGCTCCCAGTCTATGTTAGGGTAGTTGAAGTCACCCAATATAATGGTGTTTGGAGAGACCTTCTTATTTTCCAATGTTCTCAGGAAGGCCGAGTGGGGTTCCTGGGTTTGGGAGGGTTGTCTGTAGCAGGCTATAAACTGGAAGGCAGTTTTACCCACTGTTAGTTGCACATGGATAGTCTCTGATGCTTCGTGCTGTGTCACCAACCGGTGTGGGTATCTTTGACGAATATTGATGCTCCCCCTCCTTTTTTGGTTTGGTCCAAATTTTGGGGCCAAAAAACATGGTATGAGGTATAACCTGGTAGTGCTGGGGTGCTTTCGGGAGCCTTGAACCAGGTTTCTGTTACTGCACAGATACCGATGTTCTCCATGCTATGGAGTGTTTTGAGTGTGTGCATCTTGAGGTTTAGACTTCTAGCATTGAGTAGCATTACTCTTAGTTTTTTATCCCTTGTGATACCTATGGAGGTGGGTTTGTCTTTTGAGCCTTGCCTAAAAAAGGCACTATGGGGGTGGCAAGAGCCTTTGCCAATATCCAAAACCCCAGGGGTGACAGTTGCAAGCCGTCCCTAGCGAAGCATCGTGGCTTGCTGAGCATGTCATCCCAGGCAGACAGGCATTGGATCCCCTTTGAATGACACCAATACTTAAGCCAATTGTTGAAATTGATCATCTTGTCTTCATATTGTGGCATCATTCTTGGTGAGGGTAAGATGCTACTCAAGGTCAGGGTCATACCGGCCTGGGCTACATGCTCAGAGAGCTCCTCTATGTCTCTTTTCATATAGTCCAGGGAGGTATGTCTCAGGTCATTCACACCAGCATGGACGATGACTGAGTCATATTTGTACTTACCTTGGAGTGACCTGAGTGCTTGTGTTATGTGGTAGATCCTAGCACCCGACAGGCAGCTCACTGTGACCTTCTCCTTGTTCAGTCTGGTGAACGGGACTTCAGTGTGCCTGATGATAGAGTAACCTATTACAAGTGTATCAGGTGTGTTGTTTAGCCTTAAGAGCTGTGACTGGCACACTGGCGTTTGGCACACTGGCTTTGTGAGCTATGTGTTGCATGTGTTTTGTTTTGGGGTAGCAGTTGCTTGGG
This sequence comes from Protopterus annectens, assembly GCF_019279795.1. Taxonomy (NCBI): domain Eukaryota; kingdom Metazoa; phylum Chordata; order Ceratodontiformes; family Protopteridae; genus Protopterus; species Protopterus annectens. Next base: position 1,135,822,844 of record NC_056726.1, on the reverse strand, counting down.
TGTCTACTTTGGAGGTCTCTGCTGCTTAGGCAGATTTTTATTTAGAGCCTCCGAGTATGTTTTTGTGTGTTTATGTGTTTGGTTTGCTGTCGTGGTAGGTCTATGTGAGACTGGAATTGTAGTGAGTTTTGTTTCCTTCTCCTCCTGACTGGTTACGCCAGTACTGAGTTGAGAGAGCTTATCCTCCAGTTTGGCTATATGGTTGCATCTCTCACATGTGTTGGAATTTGTTGCGAGGAGGAGAGGGTTGTCTGTGTACATGAGGCAGTTATAACATTGCCTCAAGATTCCCAGATTCACCAGCTGTACCAGAGAGGAGATTGATAACTGACCTTTGGACATGCTAGAATAGTAATGGGAATTCCTTTATAATTGGAAAAAAAGGGCCAATGGGGAACAAAGTACTTAAGGGGAGTTTGTGAGGGTGTCGTGCTTTTAATTTTTTAGTGCTGACTTATATAATTGCTTTAGTGAGCAAGTGCCAGGCTTTAGAGTGGGGAATAGGGTGTTTATTATGAGAACTAGATCAGTTCTAAGGGAAAAAGTGAAGAGCAGACTTTGTGGAGCCAAGGATGGTTTAAACCCAATGATGCTGCACTATGTGCAAAATCGCGCAAAACTGCGCTAAAACGGGTTTTATACAGGGGGATTGAAAGAGCTAGAAATTGGCCCAAAGCGGCCAATAGACTACCAGATTCTTGTGCTGGGAACACTCCTCCAGGGATAGATAGGCTGCTCCAAGCTCCCCACTGCCACTGGTGAACAAAGAAGCCTCCCTCTATCCAAGAAAGGAAATGGGCAACAGAGGAACTTCCCAAAAGTCCAGAATACAGCAAAGCCTGTATTTGGACTACTCTAGGTCAGGAAAGATGGGAAAGAAGGATCATTTTTTTTTGCAGCAAACAGCAGGAGAGTGCAATAAATATGTAACACAGGCTAGCACACTTGAGTGTGTAGCCTCAACAGGTAAATGCAACAAACAGGACAAACTTTAAATTACAAGCGCAAAAGCGCGCTAAGGCTGGCTTTAAAGCAGGGGGTTAGAAAGAGATAGGAAATGGCCCAAAATTGCCAATAAGCTACAGGTCACTGGGCTGGAACCACTCCTCAAGGGACAGATAGGCTGCTCAGAGCTCCCCACTCTCACTGGTGAACAAAGAAGCTTCCCCATATCCAAATAAGGATATGGACAACACAGGAACTATGACAAAGCCCAGAGATCAGCAATACCTGAAGAGTGGACTATTCTAGTTCAGTAAAGGTGGGAAACAAGGATTTTTTTTTTACAAAGTAGCAGAAATTAGGTACAGAAACACAGTAAATGCTTTAATTCAGCTAGCACACTTGAGTGTGTAGCCTACCAATTACACTAAGCAAAAACAAACTTTAAAAGTGCAAAAAACTCAGAAATACAGGCAGGAATGCTATAAAACAACTTTGCAGAGCTTATTTAGTTAAAGAAACAGAGAAGTCTATATATACAGAAAAGCAGCTAAAACACACAAACACTTCAGATGCAGTGCAACCTAGAGCACTTGAGTTGTAGCAATATTAAGCAATTACAGTTATAATAAATGTTCTGAAATATACTCTATATTTCCAAAATGTTTGAGAAGCACAGTCAGAACACAAGGAGGTTCAGGCAAAAAAATTTTTTTTTTTTGAAAGGGAAAAAGGAGAAACAGAAGGCCTTATCAAATGTTCTCTCTGTACTAGGTGGAATGAGCTAATGACACTAGACAGGGAGGAGTGTCACAGATCAGATTTACAGTAGGGGCGGGCAACTGCAAAGCCACCAGGTATAAGAGCAAGACACCAACTGGGAGGGAGGATGGGGACCGCCTACAGACAGTAGCACTAGAGAAAGCCAAGTTTTTAAACAGATAAAAGTTTTTAAACAGATAAAGATTTGTAAAGATACAGAATGCTTTTAACTGCAGACAAATCAGTTACTTGTTCATATTAGTTAATAGCAATAAAATACACTCGAAGACTAAAAATCAGACAATAAAAGTGCTATATATTAATTGTTAAAAGAAACCTGGATACTTGTATATCTCAACTAACAGCTGCGGTCAACAACTCTTATTCACTCTGCTCAGTGTGTATAGACAGAAACCCTATCATAGTTAGGGTTTAAATACCAGAAGAACAACTTTTTTTTTTTTACAAGAACACAAAAGAACCAGCCCCCATTCAACAGACATTTAACACAATTTAGCCAAATTTTAAAGAAAGGCTTCAGCTAGAAACAATAGCCTACAGACAGTAGCACTAGAAAAAGCCAAGTTTGTAAACAGATAAAAGTTTTTAAACAGATAAAGATGTGCAAAGATACAGAATGCTTTTAACTGCAGACAAATCAGTTACTTGTGCAGATTAGTTAATAGCAATAAAATACACTCAAAGACGAAAAAGCAGACAATAAAAGTGCTATATATTAATTGTTAAAAAAAAACCTAGATACTTGTATATCTCAGCTAACAGCTGCAGTCAACAACTCTTATTCACTCTGCTCAATGTGTATAGACAGAAACCCTATCAAGGGTGTTGATCAGATAGTCCATATACTGTAATATTACGCTAGCTTACCATATGTGACTGTGGCTGTGTTCACATTGGTTGTGGTTATGCACTTTCACACAGGTGTCTATAACTCTGTGCCGTGACATGTCTGTACAGCCTGCTATATATGCAGGTAAATGTGTATTCCCCCATAGGAAATGTAGGCCAGTGTTGAGTCAGTCTGCTGGTTGCCTGCACAGTGCTTTGTTACATGCCTAGCAGCTTAGTGTACTTACCCAGTGAGATGTTATGACCAGATACTTGCCAGATGTACTTCTGCCGGGCCACCATAACAGTCATGTATGTCAGACAAAGCAGTGGGATGCTGTACAGATGTATATCACTAACTTGTGGGTAGTATGTGGCCATGGTACTGCTGCCGGGCCACCAAAATAGTCATGTAGCGGTGCAGTGGTGCAGAGGTTAATGCTGTCGCCTCACAGCAAGAGGTTCTCCGGTTCGATTCTCAGCTGGGGTGCCTTCTTTGTGGAGTTTGCATGTTCTCCCTGTGTTCGCGTGAGTTTCCTCCGGGTACTCCGGTTTCCTCCCACATTCTAAAAACATGCTTCTGGAGCATTTCTCCCCGGGCATCCACTGA